>NC_048299.1:117234917-117534917 GCF_013100865.1 Trachemys scripta elegans | reverse complement strand
ACCCCTCTCCTGTGGATACCTCCACTCCCCTTCCCCGGTACCAAATGTGCAGAAAATGTGGAAAGAAAGGGGGCCAGGATACTTGCAGTGTTAGGGGGTTTGTGATGTGTTTGCACTTGTTTACACAGGTTTGTTTTGTTTTCGGAAATATTCTTGTGTAAATGGTGTTTAGGTGTTGTAATGGCTTCTGGACTACAGTACTGCTGTACTGTTTTAACATATGTTTACAAAAAAGTCTTTTATGTCATCAGTTTGTTGCTATCATTGCATCTCATCATACAATGATGATTTGAAATAATAACACTAAACACATAATCAGGAGCAACTAGACTACTATTCCTCCATACAGTTAGATAAGTGATTCACACTTCAAACGCTTTCTCATATGAACCCATACTGAGAATCATCCCCTAGCTCCCCGCATTCCACCCAATTCATAATTCACCAGGTCATTCATAAGTACATTGCCTGGCACTCAAGCTCCCTTTCCCCCCCCCAAAAAATAATTATTTTAATCCCCCCATAAGCATATTCTTAGAGGTACTAGTCCTCCTCTTCCATTGGGCCATACAAGTTCATAATGTGAGACCACAAAGCATCCTTGACTTCTATTATCCAGGTGCATCCAGCTCCAGCTGTAGCAGGTACACTTTCAGGCTGAGTGTACCAATTCAGCAGCCCCTCACTGTCATAGGTCTACTTGTGGGGAAATGGCTCATCTCTAGTTTCACAAAAACTGTGAAGAGCACAGCAAGCCACAGTGATGCAGACAGCATTAATGGCACTGACATCCAAATGGGTCTGCAGACATCACCAATGGGATTCCAAACTGCCAAAAACACATTCAACAACCATTTTGCACTGACTGAGAATATAATTAAACCTTCTTTAGCCAGGGCTACTGAAATCAGGGTATGGTTTCATAAGTCAAGGTTCAAGGGGTATATCGGGTCCCCCAGAATAACCTGCTTCTGGACTGGCCAAGGTGACCTCATGCATGTGTCTTTATACTGGAGGGTTAGGTTGAGGTGCTCACAATTTCCAGAAATGTAGCTTTCTTCATGAGAAAGTTCTAGACGCACTGCTGGTCATCCCAGGTCTGCATGATGACATGATCCCATCAATCTGTGCTTGTGGCCCTGTGCCAGAAGCACCGGTCTACGTAGGGGACATTAGTGGCTATACTGAGTGTACTGATCAGCATCAACTACGTAAGTCTGCCATGCCAGGGTGCTCTGCGTCCTCCTTCTGCTCCATCCAAAGCTCTGTCGGGTGCCTGTGGTGTGTCAGAAAGTGCCACTGGAATGTCTACCAGTGTCTCTCAGAAACTCTACTCATTTCCTGACACGGGAGAGCAAGGAAGAGATTTTCTTGAAAAGGGGTCCCCAGCAGGTTGGGCTGGCAGGCTGTTCAAACTTCCTGAAATGTGCAGCATAGGCATTAAAGTTTTCCCATAATACACTACAGACAAAAGACTAGAGCAGCCACATTTCACAAGGGCATTAGGCAGTCTTGGGTATGGGTCGCTTGAATCATTGCTATATGCTGCAGTATGAATGCCAGAGTTCCAGGTTCAAGCCTGGGGTAGAAGATTTTTAATGTAGAGTTTAAAAAAATGGTATAGATGTTCAAGTGTGGGGTTTTCTAACAAAGGTCAGCTGCCTCATGTACCACTAATCCTGAGATTACATTGTAGTGTAGACATACCCTAATTGACTTGGTGGCTAGATGTACTCAGAATTAGAGTTGGGCATATAACAGATTTGTCAGTTTGCTGGCAGTATCGGAAAATTGAAAAAAAAATGGTTTTGACTCAAACCAAATCAGAATTTTTTAGAAATTTCTGGCAAATTGAAAACATTTCATTTCAACTGGAACAAAACATTTTGCTTAACCCCAAATGTTTTGTTTCTGGACCTTTTTAAAGGGGTAGATTTACAAAACTGTTGGAGGGGGTGGGAGGCCATTTGTAACCTTTAGCCCAGTAGTGAGGGCACTTACTTAGAATGTGGGAGACTGAGGTTCAAATCTTTGCTTTAGAGCAGGACATAAGCCTAGTTTTTCCTTCTCTCAGGTGTGTGTCCTAACCACTAGGCTGCAGGTTATTTTGCTGTGGGTTTTTCTCACTGTTGCCTGTGGAACCTGTTTCTCTTGTATTAAATATTCTTTGGAGCAGGGACTTGAAGTTGGAGCTCCCGTCTCCCAGCTGAAAGCGCTAACCACTAGACTATAGAGTCATTCATGTGTTCTTTTTGGCCCAATAACTATCCAAGTATTTTATATAAAATGGAACAATTTCGCACAGCCCAGGTGAGTGCCCTAACCACTGGGCTGAATCTTATAAATGTGGAATCACCTCCTTCTCCAGCCCTTATGTGAATGGTGACTAAATCTTCTTGTAAATCTATCCTGAAAAAAATACAGTGAACATGTGTCAATAGGTGTGAAAATTTGTAAATAGCTTTGCATCACCCCAAACTGCATTTTTTGGTTAATTAACTATTTATCTGAAAAATCTGTCCCGTCTGAACTCAGGATGGCTACAAACAAATCACATGCCATTCAGAAGAGCATAGCAGTATGAAAGCTGCAGTTCAGATTGGGAGAAGGTCTCTCTGGGGCAGCCTGGAGGATTTATCGAAAAAGAGTGATCTTTCTTTCCAGGAGCTCTCTGATAGTCTTACATTCTAATCAAGCTAGTCTTGCTGGCTATGTATTGTGATTCATTCCATTTTATGATGTCTTTAATTGAACTTAGCCATAGTCTCCTGATTTTGGCCATCAGTCTCTCATCTTTATCGATATACATTCCTAGGTGTAGAATGCTCTGTTTTATTATTCCTAGAAAAAATTAGTTCACTTCTAATAACTAGAATTCATAGTCATGGTGTCATTAATTTCTAATCCAGTATGTTGTCTGTAGTATGTTTTGCTTCATTACAAAATAATTGTACAATTTGACATATCTAGATAATATGGTATGGTAATTCTTCCTTTTTTCAGTGAGAAAAATATGAGAGAATGTAAATAATTTATTTTTAGATATCAAATATGTCTTTCTTATCTCTGCTCCTTAAAAAGATCTGCTTCAAGATCTCATCTTCATTGGGCAAGGATATTTATAGTATTTACATCAGTTAGATTTAGTAAAATATTATCAGCTGCTGAGAGAGCAATGTTGGTCTCAAAAGAATCTCTTTTAGAGGATGTATTTCACTCTTCTCTTTTGTGTTATTATGGAAGTGTTGTAGTGCAAGTTCACCAAATCCATGCTCTTCATATTCACAAATTTTATACTTTACCATCTGTTCTACTCTCAACAACCGTGAAACAGGTGAAAATAATATGAAATTGAGCACAATATTCCAGCTGAGGCTTTATCAGACTGGAGTAGAGTGGAAGAATTACTTCTTGTGTTTTGCTTACAACACTCCTGCTAATACACCCCAGAATAATGTTTACTTTTTTTGCAGCAGTTTTACACTTTTGACTCATACTAGCTTGTGATCTTGGATCCCTTTCCGCAGTACTCCTTCCTATTTTGTATGTGTGCAATTGATTGTTCCTTCCTAAGTGGAATACTTTGTATTTGTTCTTACTGAATTTCATCCTGTTTATTTCAGACCATTTCTCCAGTTTATCAAGATAATTTTTAATTCTAATCCTATTCGCCAAAGCACTTGCAACCCCTTCCAGTTTGGCATCAATGCAAATTTGACAGGTGTACTTTCTATACCATTATCTAAACCATTGATGAACATATTGAACAGAACTGGAGCCGGGACTGATCCCTTCAGGACCCCACTTAATATGCTCTTCCAGCTTGCTTGTGAACCACTGATAACTACTCTCTGGGAATGGATCCACCTTATAGTAGTTTCGTCTAGACTATATTGCCTAAGTTTGTTTATGAGAAGGTCGTGGGAGACAATATCAAAAGCCTTACTAAACTCAAGATATACCACATCTACCGCTTCCTCCCATATTCATAAGGATTGTTCCCCTATTAAAGAAAGCTATTAGGTTAGTTTGACATGATTTGTTCTTGACAAATCAATGCTGACTGTCACTTATCATCTTATTATCTTCTAAGTATTTGCAAATTGATTGCTTGATGATTTGCTCCATTATCTTTCTGGGTACTGAAGATAAGATGATTGGTCTGTAATTCCCTGGGTTGTTTTTATTTCCCTTTTTATGGATTGGCACCATATTTGTTTTAGGATGTGTTTCATCATGTACTGCTGAAGTGAAGACATTTCACTTGTATAAGTAATTTTTAACTTGTTCTTTCCCTATTTTAGCCTCTGATCCTACCTCATTTTCACCGGTGTTCACTCTATTAGATGTCTGATCACAACTAACCTTTTTGGTGAAAACTGAAACAACAAATCACTTCTGTCCTTTCCACACTTTCTGTTATTGCTTTCCCCCACTTACTGAGAAATTGGCCTACCCTGTCCTTGGTCTTCCTCTTGGTTCTCATGAAGGCTGTCAATGAATCACAGTTAATTCATGCGATTAACTCAAAAAAATTAATCAATATTAAAAAACTTAATTGTGATTTATCACAGTTTTATTCGCTCTGTTAAACAATAGAATAACTGTTGAAATGTATTCAATATTTTTGGATATTTTCTACATTTTCAAATATATCTAGACATTTTCAAATATATCTAGACTGTTCTCAGTGGTACCAGATGACAGAACAAGGAGTAATGGTCTCAAGTTGCAGTGGGGGAGGTTTTGGTTGAATATTAGGAAAAACTTTTTCACTAGGAGGGTGGTGAAGCACTGGAATGGGTTACTTAGGGAGGTGGTGGAATCTCCTTCCTTAGAGGTTTTTAAGGTCAGGCTTGACAAAGCCCTGGCTGGGATGATTTAGTTGGCGATTGGTGCTGCTTTGAGCAGGGGGTTGGACTAGATGACCTCCTGAGGTCCCTTCCAACCCTGATATTCTATGATTCTATGATATTGATTTCAATTACAAAACAGAATACAAAGCTAAGAGTACTCACTTTATATTACTATTTTTGTTACAAATATTTGCACTGTAAAAAATGATAAACAAAAGAAATAGTATTTTTCAATTCGCCTAATACAAGTACTGCAATTTCTTTATCACAAACGTGCAACTTACAAATGTAGATTTTTTTGTTACATATCTGCACTCAAAAACAAAACAATGTAAAACTTTAGAGCCTACAAGTCCACTCAGTCCTACTTCCTATCCAGCCATTTGCTAAGACAAACAAATTTGTTTACATTTATGGGAGATAATGCTGCCTGCTTCTTATTTATGTCAACAGAAATTGACATGGCAAGGTATTTATATGCCAGATATGCTTAATATTCATATGCCCCTTCATGCTTCAGCCACCATTCCAGAGGATATTCTTCCATGCTGATGGCACTTGTTAAAGAAATAATGGGTTAATTACACTATTGACTGAACTCTTTGGGGAGAATTGTATGTTTTACCCGCATTCTGCCATGTATTTCATGTTATAGCAGGCTTGGATGATGACTCAGCACATGTTTTTCATTTTAAGAACACTTTCACTGCAAATTTGACAAAATATAAAGAAGGTACCAGTGTGTGATTACTATAGCTACAGTACTCGACCCAAGGTTTAAGAATATGAAGTACCTTCCAAAATCTGAGAGGGAATTGGTGTGGTGCATGCTTTCAGAAGTCTTAAAAAAGCAATACTCCAATGTGGAAACTACAGAACCTGAACCACCAAAGAAAATCAACCTTCTGCTGGTGGCATCTGACTCAGATGATGAAAATTAACATGTGGTGGTCTGCACTACTTTGGATCATTATCGAGCAGAACCTGTCATCAGCATGGAAGCATGTCCTCTGGAATGGTGGTTGAAGCATGAAGGAACATATGAATCTTTAGCGCATCTGGCACATAAATATTTTGCGATGCCAGCTACGACAGTGCCATGCAAACATCTGTTCTCACTTTCAGTGACATTGTAAACAAGATGTGGGCAGCATCATCTCTGCAAATGTAAACAAATTTGTTTATCTGAGTGATTGGCTGAACAATAAGTAGGACTGAGTGGACTTGTAGGCTCTAAAGTTTTACATTGTTTTATTTTTGAATGCAATTTTTTTGTACATAATTCTAGATTTGTAAGTTGCACTTTCATGATAAAGAAATTGCACTATACTACTATTTCTTTTGTTTTTACAGTGCAAATATTTGTATACAAAAATATAAAGTGAGCACTGTACACTTTGCATTCTGTGTTGTAATTGAAGTCAATATATTTAAAAATGTAGAAAATATCCAAAAATATTTAAATAAATGGTATTCTATTACTGTTCAACAGCACACTTAATCACAATTAATTTTTTAATCACACGATTAATTGCGATTAATATTTTTAATCACTTGACAGTCCTAGTTCTAATGTTTTTGGTTTTTTTACCCCTTAAGTCTCTAGCTAGTTTACTCTTGTTTTGCACCTTGGACTTTCTAATTTTGTCCCTACATACCTGTGTTATTTCTTTATATTCATTCTTTGTAATTTGACCTAGTTTCCACTTTTGTAGGACTCTTTTCTGAGTTTTAGATCATTGAAGATCTCTGGGTTAAACCAGGTTGGTCTTACTAACAGGCTATAGCCGGCTATCCTTTGTTTCATAACCCTTTTAGGATCTCTTAAAAATAGGGTGAGGCTAACTCAGGGAGAATAGGGGATTAAAAAGCCAGCTGCTAAGCAACCAGACAAGCTGGAGAACAGGAGTAGCAAAGAGAGGGAGTGTGAGAGGCAAACACACCTAATAAACTCTAAACTTTGGCAAAAAACCCTCCGTCACAAAAACAAACAATTAAAGAAACCCAACCCCTGCAAGAGTAAAAATAATGCAGGCAGAATTCCAGCAGCAGAGTGGCAGTTATCCAGTTTACTGTACTGAATGCAGCATGTACAACTACAGTAACTCCTCACTTAAGGTTGTAGTTATGTTCCTGAAAAATATGACTTTAAGTGAAACAATGTTAATCTAATCAAATTTCCGCATAAGAATTAATGTAAATGAGGGGTTAGGTTCCAGGGAATTTTTTTTCACCAGACAAAAGACTTTATATCAGGGGCAGGCAACCTTTCAGAAGTGGTGTGCCGAGTCTTCATTTATCCACTTTATTTTAAGGTTTCGCATGCCAGTAATACATTTTAATGTTTTTTTTAGAAGATCTCTATCTATAAGTCTATATTATATAACTAAACTATTGTTGTATGTAAAGTAAACAAGGTTTTCAAAATGTTTAAGAAGCTTCATTTAAAATTAAATTAAAATGCTGATCTTACGCTGCCAGCCTGCTCAGCCCACTTCCAGCCTGGGGTTCTGTTCACCTAGGCTGGCAGGAAGTGGAGCGGGGCCTGCGGCAAGGACGCCAGCTGGCAAGGGGCCAGCAGCCGGGAGGGATATGCCCTGTTCCACCCCCTTCCCCAAGGTCCCGTCCCTACCTCTTCTCTGCCTCCTCTACGGAGCAGGAAGCATGCTGCCACTCGTCCCCCTCCCCCTCGCAAGGACCATCAGCTGATCGGCACAGGGAAGGAGAGGAGGAGGGGCAGGAAAGCACGCTGCTGCTGCCCAATGAGAGGAGGAGGATGGGAGGAGGGGCAGGAAAGCACCACGCTGGGGGAAGAAGTGGAGGAGGGAGAAAGCTTGGCTGCCGCAGGACCAAGCTTCTGCCTCCTGCCGCCGCAGGGGAGAGCGGTGGGCAGGGGGGCTGATTGGGGCTGGGGGCCGGGACCTTATACAAAAAAGATGGGCTCTACTTAAACCAAAATGAAACCAGACTATTGGTATGTACAATTAAAAAGTTTGTAGAAGAAATGTTTAAACTAAGGGATGTGGGAAAAGCCAAAAGGTGCAGAGGAACACATAGTTTGGGCAGAGACATCCCTTACGAATGAATTTCGTAAAGGGTATAGTAAAGAGGATAGGAAATCTTGGGAAAGTACAGGCAGAAGCTAGTGATGAATAGACTTAAAAGACTCCCATTTAAATATAACACATGAAGGCAAGCCACTGAATATTGACAAAATACACAAGTGCTTACATACAAATGCTAAAAGTCTAAATATTAAGATGGGTCAGCTGGAATGCCTGGCACTAAATGAGGATATTGATATCATCAGCATCATTCAGACTTTGTGGAATGAGAAAAATCCATGGCACATGGTAATATTGGGGTACAAAATATATTGGAATCACAGAGTAGTTTGTGGTGGTGGGGAACTGGCACTATCTGAGAAAGAAAATGTAGAGTAAAATAGAGTAAAAATCTTAAATGAATCAAACTGTATCATAGAATCTCTATGTGATTCTCTTGTGAGGTACTCCCTTCTCTTCATGTGTCATTATATAATGCTTGCATCTGTAACTTTCACTTCATGCATCTGAAGAAGTGAGGTTTTTTACCCACAAAAGCTTATGCCCAAATAAATCTGTTAGTCTTTAAGGTGCCACTGGACTCCTTGTTGTTTTTATGGATAAAAATGCCATGCTTCAACAACAAGAGAATAGCAGTAGGAATATATTACTAACCACCTGACCCAGATGGTGACTGTGACTGTGAAATGCTCAGAGAAATGAGGCTACAAAGACAGAAAACACAATAATAATGGTGGATATCAACTCTTCTCATATTGACTAGGTACATCTCACCTAAGTGAGATATGCAGAGATAAAATTTCTAGACACCATAAATGACTGCTTCTTGGAGCAGATTGTCCTGGAAAGCAGAGGAGAGACAATTCTTGATTTAGTCCTAAGAGGAACACAGGATCTAGTCCAAGAGGTGAATAAAGCTGAATAAAGCTCAGTAATAGCAACCATAAAATAATTAAATTTAACATCTTATTGGGGGGAAATGCCAAAGAAACTTACCACAGCAGCATTTAAGTTCAAAAAAGGGAACTAAAGAAAAATGAGGAAATTAGTTAAATGGAAAGTAAAAGGAATGGTTGCACAAGTGAAATGCCTGCAAAGTATATGGTGCTTTTAAAAATGCTATAACAGAGGCTCAAACTAAATATATACACCAAATATATTTAAAAAAAAAACAGTGAGAGGAACAACAACAAAAAATAACAACATGGCTAAACAGAAGAGTAAAAGAGGTGGTTAGAGGCAAAAAGGCATCCTTCAAAAATTGTAAGTCATAACCTAGTAAGGAAAATAGAAAGACACATAAACTCTGGCAACTCAAGTGTGAAAGTAATAATAAGAATTTGAAAGAATTTGAAGAGCAACTAGCTAAAGATACAACAATTAACATTTTTTTAAAGTACATTAGAAGCAGGAAGCCTGCTAAGTAGTCAGTAGGGCCACTGGACAATCAAGATGCTAAAGGAGCACTCAAGGAAGACAAGGCCATTGCAGAGAAACTGAATGAATGTTTGCATTGATTTTCACTGCAGAGGATGTGGGGAAGATCCCAACAGCCAAATCATTCTTTTTAGGTGACAAATCTGATGAACTGTCCTCGATTGCGATGTAGAGGAGGTTTTTGAACAAACTGATAGACTAAATAGCAATCAGTCACCGGGACCAGATGGTATTCACCAAGGATTTCTGAAGGAACTCAAATATGAAATTGCAGAACTACTAATTGTGGTATGTAGTCTGTTCCAGATGACTGGAGGTTAACTAATGTAACCCCTATTTTTTAAATAATGTTTTAAAAAGGCTCCAGAGGCAATCCTAGCAATTATAAGTCAGTAAAGCCTAACTTCAGTACCAATCAAATTGGTTGAAACTATAGTAAAGAATAAAATTATCAGACACGTGGATAAAAACGTTATAGTGAGGAAGAGTTAACATGGCTTTTGTAAAGGGAAATCATGCCTCACCAATTCTTTGAGAGTGTCAACAAGCATGTGGACAAGGGTGATCCAGTGGATATAGTGTATTTGGTCTTTCAGAAAGCCTTTGATAAAGTCTCTCACCAAAGGCTTTTAAACAAAATAAGCAGTCATGGGATAAGAGAGAATGGTCTCTCATTTATCTGTAGCTGGTTAAAACATAGGAAATAAAAGGTAGGACTAAATGGTCAGTTTTCATAGTGGAGAGAGGTAAATAGTAGGGTTCCCCAAGTATTTGTACTAGGACCAGCGTTACTCAACATATTCATAAAAGAACTGGAAAAGGGGGTGAACAGTGGTGGTAAAATTTGTAAATAATACAAAATTACTCGAAATAGTTAAATCCAAAGCTGACTGCAAAGAGTAACAAAGGAATCTCACTAAACTGGGTGAAATTCAATGTTGATAAATGCAAAGAAATGCACACTGGAAAAAATAATCCCAATTATACATACAAAATGATGGGTTCTAAATTAGTAGTTACCATTCAAGTCCTCCAGGAAGGACTGCTAGGCAGTGATGGCGTTCACCTTTCGAGGAGGGGAAAGACCCTATTTGGACCCAGACTGGCTAACCTAGTGAGGAGGGCTTTAAACTAGGTTCGATGAACATGGAGACCTGGGAGCTGGGTCGGAAATAGGAGGGAGTGTGGGCTATAATAGCAGAAAGAAAGGAGGGTCAGGGCAAAACTGGGAGGCAAGATCAAATCAGTATCTTAGATGCCTATATACAATTGCGAGAAGTATTGGTAATAAGCAGGAAGAACTGGAACTGCTAAAAAATAAATACAACTATGACATTGTTGGCATCACCAAAACTTGGTGGGATAATACACATGATTGGAATTTTGGTATGGATGGGTACAGCTTGCTCAGGAAGGATAGACAGGGGAAAAAGGGAGGAAGTGTTCCCTTATATATTAATAATGTACACACTTGGACTGAGGTGGAGATGGACTTAGGAGACGGAAGTGTTGAGAGTCTCTGGGTTAGGCTAAAAGGGGAAAAAACAAGGGTGATGTCATGCTAGGAGTCTACTACAGGCCACCTAACCAGGTGGAAGAGGTGGATGAGGCTTTTTTTAAACAACTAACAAAATCATCCAAAGCCTAAGATTTGGTGGTGATGGGGGACTTCGACTATCCAGATATATGTTGGGAAAATAACACAGCAGGGCACAGACTATCCAATAAGTTCTTGCACTGCATTGCAGACAACTTTTTATTTCAGAAGGTTAAAAAAGCTCCTAAGGGGGAAGCTGTTCTAGATTTGATTTTAACAAATAGGGAGGAACTCAAGAACTTGAAAGTGGAAGGCAGCTTGGGTGAAAGTGATCATGAAATCATAGAGTTCACAATTCTAAGGAAGGGTAGAAGGGAGTCAGCAAAATAGAGACAATGGATTTCAAGAAGACGGATTTTGGTAAGCTCAGAGAGCTGATAGGTAAGGTCCTATGGGAATCAAGACTGAGGGAAAAACAACTGACGAGAGTTGGCAGTATTTCAAAGGGACACTATTAAGGGCCCCAAAGCAAGCTATTCCACTGGGTAGGAAAGATAGAAAATGTGGCAAAACTTAAGCTTGGCTTAACCACGAGATCTTGCATGATCTAAAAAATAAAAAGGAGTCATGTAAAAAAATGGAAACTAGGACAAATTACAAAGGATGAATATAGGCAAACAACACAGGAATGCAGGGGCAAGATTAGAAAGGCAAAGGCACAAAATGAGCTCAAACTAGCTACAGGAATAAAGGGAAACAAGAAGACTTTTTATCAATACATTAGAAGCAAGAGGAAGACCAAGGACAGGGTAGGCCCACTGCTCAGCGAGGAGGGAGAAACAGTAACAGGAAACTTGGAAATGGCAGATCAATGACTTCTTTGTTTCGGTCTTCACCGAGAAGTCTAAAGGAATGCCTAACATAGTGAATGCTAATGGGAAGGGGTTAGGTTTGGAAGATAAAATAAAAAAAGAACAAGTTAAAAATCACTTAGAAAAGTTAGATGCCTGCAAGTCACCAGGACCTGATGAAATGCATCCTAGAATACTCAAGGAGCTAATAGAGGAGGTATTTGAGCCTCTAGCTATTATCTTTGGAAAATCATGGGAGACAGGAGAAATTCCAGAAGACTGGAAAAGGGCAAATATAGTGCCCATCTATAAAAAGGGAAATAAAAACAACCCAGGAAACTACAGACCAGTTAGTTTAACTTCTGTGCCAGGGAAGATAATGGAGCAAGTAATTAAGGAAATCATCTGCAAACACTTGGAAGGTGGTAAGGTGATAGGGAATAGCCAGCATTGATTTGTAAAGAACAAATTGTGTCAAACCAATCTGATATCTTTCTTTAATAGGATAATGAGTCTTGTGGATAAGGGAGAAGAGGTGGATGTGGTATACCTAGACTTTAGTAAGGCATTTGATATGGTCTCACATTATATTCTTATCAATAAACTAGGCAAATACAACTTAGATGGGGCTACTATAAGGTGGGTGCATAACTGGCTGGATAATCGTACTCAAAGAGTAGTTATTAATGGTTACCAATCCTGCTGGAAAGGTATAACAAGTGGGGCTTCACAGGGGTCTGTTTTGGGACCGGTTCTGTTCAATATCTTCATCAACGACTTAGATATTGGCATAGAAAGTACGCTTATTAAGTTTGCAGATGATACCAAACTGGGAGGGATTGCAACTGCTTTGGAGGATAGGGTCATAATTCAAAATGATATGGACAAATTGGAGAAATGGTCTGAGGTAAACAGCATGAAGTTTAATAAAGACAAATGCAAAGTGCTCCACTTAGGAAGGAACAATCAGTTTCACACATAGGCTAGATCTACACTATGGGGGGTGTCGACCTAAGATACGCAACTTCAGCTACGTGAATAGCGTAGCTGAAGTTGCGTCTTTTAGGTCGACTTACCTGGCTGTGAGGACAGCGGTGAGTCGACCGCTGCCGCGCCGCCGTCGACTCTGCTTCCGCCTCTTGCCGCGGTGGATTTCCGGAGTCGACGGCAGAGCCATTGGGGATCGATTTTATCGCATCTTCACTAGACGCGATAAGTCGATCCCCAATAGATCGATTGCTACTCCCCGATCCGGCGGGTAGTGAAGACGTGCCCATACAGAATGGGAAGTGACTTTCTAGGAAGGAGTACGGCAGAAAGGGATCTAGGGGTTATACTGGACCACAAGCTAAATATGAGTCAACAGTGTGATGCTGTTGCAAAAAAAGCAAACATGATTCTGGGATGCATTAACAGGTGTGTTGTGAGCAAGATACGAGAAGTCATTCTTCCACTCTACTCTGCGCTGGTTAGGCCTCAACTGGAGTATTGTGTCCACTTCTGGGGTCTTCATTTCAAGAAAGATGTGGAGAAATTGGAGAGGGTCCAGAGAAGAGCAACAAGAATGAATAAAGGTCTAGAGAACATGACCTATGAAGGAAGGCTGAAAGAATTGGGTTTGTTTAGTTTTGAAAAGAGAAGACTGAGAGAGGACATGATAACAGTTTTCAGGTATCTAAAAGGGTGTCATAAGGAAGAGGGAGAAAACTTGTTCATCTTAGCCTCTAAGGATAGAACCAAGAAGCAATGGGCTTAAACTGCAGCAAGGGAGGTTTAGGTTGGACATTAGGAAAAAGTTCCTAACTGTCAGGGTGGTTAAGCACTGGAATAAACTGCCTAGGGAGGTTGTGGAATCTCCATCTCTGGAGATATTTAAGACTAGGTTAGATAAATGTCTATCAGGGATGGTCTAGACAGTATTTGGTCCTGCCATTAGGGCAGGGGACTGGACTCGATGAGCACTCGAGGTCTCTTCCAGCCCTAGAATCTATGACTCTATGAATAAGAAAGAGATTTTGGAGACATCATGGATTGCACTCTGAAAACATCAACCCATCAAAAAAGCTAACAGAATGTTAGGAAACATTAGCAAAGTGATAGATAATAAAACAGAAAATATCTTAATGCCACTATATAAATAGATGGTAGGCCCACAACTTAAATATGGTGTGCAATTCTGGTTGCTCCATCTCAAAAAGAGGTATTAGAATTGGAAAAGGTGACGAGAAGGGCAACAAGAATTATTAGGAATATGGAACAGCTTCTATTTGAGATAGATTAAAAGGACTGTGACTGTTCAGCTTAGAAATGAGATGACTTCAGCTTAGAAATGAGATGACTAAAGGGGGATATGATAGAGGTCTATAAAATCATGAATGGTGTGGAGAAAGGGAATAGGGAAGTGATATTTATTCCTTCACATAACACAAAAACTAAGTGTCACCCCAATGAAATTAATAGGCAGCAGGTTTAAAACAAACATAAGGAAGTACTTCTTCACAAAACACACAGTCAATCTGTGGAGTTCATTGCCAGGGATGTTGTGAAGACCAAAATTATAACTGGGTTCAAAAAAGAAATAATTAGATAAGTTCATGAGAGATAGGTCATCAGTGGGTTATGGGTGTCCCTGAACCTCCAACTGCCAGAGCCTGGGACTGGATGAAAAGGATCATTCAAAATCACCCTTTTCTATTTATTCCCTCTGCGGCATTTGGCACCAGCCACTGTCAGAAACAGGATACTAAGTCTGACCTGGTCTGACCTGGTATGGCTGTTCTTATGTAGACAATGTAGACAACAGTAGCATGAGCAGTAGTCTGGGAACTGGACTAGCAGCAACTGAGATGAATGGGATATAGCAATATTCTGCAGGCAAAAGAAAATGACCAGGATCTTAAGATAGGAACAGTTCTCAATGCCCTTTAAAAACCATTAGCTAAAAGGATTTTTAAAGGGTCAAGTACTAAGAGCTGAATTGGCCCTCAAGGAGACATGGCCTTTGATGTTTGGACTCTACCAATTGAAGAACAGATCTCCAGCAGAGAGTGAATTATGATTGAAATACAGACCCAGAATGAAGATCACTGATAAAAGGGTTGTATGAGGAGTGTGTCACATAGGTGCCAGGTGTGCACTAGCTACCCAGGTAAATGGGATGAAGACTCTTGGAGTCTACCACTCATAGAAACCATCAAGTGGAGGATGTGCACTACCAATGCTGCTAGGCAGCATAGAGATGATATGAAGGGGCCCCAACATAGCCACCAGATTATTCCCATAGCAAAACTAACTATGGTCCTGTGAGAGCAAAAGTCTGATTTTTTTTTCTAAATTCTCTCCAAGAAGGTGGATGTGAGGAAGCCCTGAGACCCCAGAATAGTATCATATCTTCCTATTGGACGAACAAATAGATTAAGACTTTTTAATCGATCCTTTATTTTCTGGCAGCCTGAATAAATTCTTTGAGTGTGAGACCTATATGGAAATCCTTCTCTGGCTTGAGCCTATAGTGCTGGGCACTTGGACTGTCAACATCACTTGCCCCAGTGTTACCTAGCAGCTCTGTGTTCTTGGGGAACCAGGCCATAGTACCCAGCCTGTCTGACTCATGAAAGACCCCCACCCCAGCCTCTGCATCAGAAGAAATACTTACAAAAAGCAATGAAAATACAGTGGGAGACAACTAAACTCCTGGGATAAGGATGACAGGATTAAGGAAACTTCCCTAGCCTCATTTGCATTGAAGATTAGCATTCAGAATGGAGAACAGAGATTCCAAGGCAAGAACCACATGGAACTCTGGGACCAGAAAAGCAGGGAAGCACTGCATGATGGGGGATCTCTGCTCCAGATGTTAATGAATCCACGCCTGCACGCACCGAGCTCAGTAGTCATAAGACCAATTCTAGTAATAAATCCTTTATTGGTATCCAAAATAGTGAAGCTCCCTAATTGCATTGTGAACCCCCTCCAAGGAACACGGCCCAAAGCCAGGAATGATCAGCTCCCATGGTATATACTGAACAAAACAACTTTGGTATTCTTCCTTGTTTATACTTAAACAAATCTAGTTTAATCTAGCTCAAAATTGAACCGTCATTATTTCTCTTCAAAAACCCCTATCCATGCTCAAGTCAGTATTCTGATGCCCAGATCCAAAATCTGCATCAGTTCCATTGGGACTTCATCTTCTCCTGACTGAACATGCTGGGGGCTCTGCCTGACTCCAGCACTCTGGACCCTCAGTTACCACCACCACCTGGGACCCCCAATCAATTTAAGCTTCATGGAGTGGTGAGAACCCAGCTCTCCCTTTCTCTCTCTCTCTCTAGGTATAGCCTTGTGTGATCAGTTATGGTTTTATAAACCTGACTTGTATAATCAAATTTAAGTTATATTTAATATTATAACTGTTTTGTTTGTTTGGCTCCCCTATGGTTATTACCTGGCAATAAATAACTTTCATGATTAAGATGGTTGCTTCTCTCTCTCGCTGTCTCCCCTTTCCCGCCATGGGTGTTTTCTGGTTTTCTCATTCACTCTGCAGCAACGTTCCTCATACCTAAGCCAAAAGATCCCTGCAGTGCCCAAAAATCCTGTGGGGTTTGCTCATCAAGTGGGTTACTACCAGAACAGTTGTAACGTGAAAATGGGGATAGAGATGTGCTGAACCTGGGACATATAAGAGTGGCAGATTGAAAGTGCTGCTCCTGTATCTGTATGCTGAGCTAGCCCCAGACCTCCAACACAGGAAGACCAGAATAAAAGCTGCACTGACAATGAATAAGTGAGTCAGAATTGCACTGTGGAAGCTTGCAATGCTGGATGATATCAGATGATACTGGGAAATCATTTTGAGTGGAAAAATCAACAATGGGAGCCATTATCATGCAACTGTGCAATTAATCATAGAATCATAGAATCATAGAATATCAGAGTTGGAAGGGACCTCAAGAGGTCATCTAGTCCAACCCCCTGCACAAAGCAGGACCAATTCCCAGCTAAATCATCCCAGCCAGGGCTTTGTCAAGCCGGGCCTTAAAAACCTCCAAGGAAGGAGATTCCACCACCTCCCTAGGTAACGCATTCCAGTGTTTCACCACCCTCCTAGTGAAATAGTTTTTCCTGATATCCAACCTGGACCTCCCCCACTGCAAATTGAGACCATTGCTCCTTGTTCTAATATCTGCCACCACTGAGAACAGCCGAGCTCCATCCTCTTTGGAACCCCCCTTCAGGTAGTTGAAGGCTGCTATCAAATCCCCCCTCATTCTTCTCTTCTGGAGACTAAACAATCCCAGTTCCCTCAGCCTCTCCTCATAAGTCATGTGCTCCAGACCCCTAATCATTTTTGTTGCCCTCCGCTGGACTCTTTCCAATTTCTCCACATCCTTCTTGTAGTGTGGGGCCCAAAACTGGACACAGTATTCCAGATGAGGCCTCACCAAAGTCGAATAAAGGGAAACGATCACGTCCCTCGATCTGCTGGCAATGCCCCTACTTTTACAGCCCAAAATGCCGTTAGCCTTCTTGGCAACAAGAGCACACTGTTGACTCATATCCAGCTTCTAGTCCACTGTGACCCCTAGGTCCTTTTCTGCAGAACTGCTACCTAGCCATTCGGTCCCTAGTCTGTAGCAGTGCATGGGATTCTTCCGTCCTAAGTGCAGGACTCTGCACTTGTCCTTGTTGAACCTCATCAGGTTTTTTTCAGCCCAATCCTCTAATTTGTCTAGGTCCCTCTGTATCCGATCCCTGCCCTCTAGTGTATCTACCACGCCTCCTAGTTTAGTGTTATCTGCAAACTTGCTGAGAGTGCAGTCCACACCATCCTCCAGATCATTAATAAAGATATTAAACAAAACCCGCCCCAGGACCGACCCTTGGGGCACTCCGCTTGAAACCGGCTGCCAACTAGACATGGAGCCATTGATCACTACACGTTGAGCCCAACGATCTAGCCAGCTTTCTATCCACCTTACAGTCCATTCATCCAGCCCATACTTCTTTAACTTGGCGGCAAGAATACTGTGGGAGACCGTATCAAAAGCTTTGCTAAAGTCAAGGAATAACACATCCACTGCTTTCCCATCATCCACAGAGCCAGTTATCTCATCATAGAAGGCAATTAGGTTAGTCAGGCACGACTTCCCCTTCGTGAATCCATGCTGACTGTTCCTGATCACTTTCCTCTCCTCTAAATGTTTCATAATTGATTCCTTGAGGACCTGCTCCATGATTTTTCCAGGGACTGAGGTGAGGCTGACTGGCCTGTAGTTCCCCGGATCCTCCTTCTTCCCTTTTTTAAAGATTAGCCTTTTTCCAGTCATCTGGGACCTCCCCCGATCGCCATGAGTTTTCAAAAATAATGGCTAATGGCTCTGCAATCTCACCCGCCAACTCCTTTAGCACCCTCGGATGCAGCGCATCCGGCCCCATGGACTTGTGCACGTCCAGTTTTTCTGAATAGTCCCGAACCACTTCTTTCTCCACAGAGGGTTGGTCACCTTCTCCCCATGCTGTACTGCCCAGTGCAGCAATCTGGGAGCTGACCTTGTGCGTGAAGACAGAGGCAAAAAAATCATTGAGTACATTAGCTTTTTCCACATCCTCGGTCACTAGGTTGCCTCCCTCATTCAGTAAGGGGCCCACACTTTCCTTGATTTTCTTCTTGTTGCTAACATACCTGAAGAAACCCTTCTTGTTACTCTTAACATCTCTTGCTAACTGCAACTCCAAGTGTGATTTGGCCTTCCTGATTTCACTCCTGCACGCCTGAGCAATATTTTTATACTCCTCCCAGGTCATTTGTCCAATCTTCCACTTCTTGTAAGCTTCTTTTTTGCGTTTAAGATCAGCAAGGATTTCACTGTTTAGCCAAGCTGGTCGCCTGCCATATTTACTATTCTTTCTACACATCGGGATGGTTTGTTCCTGCAACCTCAATAAGGATTCTTTAAAATACAGCCAGCTCTCCTGGACCCCTTTGCCATTCATGTTATTCTCCCAGGGGATCCTGCCCATCCGTTCCCTGAGGGAGTCAAAGTCTGCTTTTCTGAAGTCCAGGGTCCGTATTCTGCTGCTCTCCTTTCTTCCTTGTGTCAGGATCCTGAACTCGACCATCTTATGGTCACTTCCTCCCAGGTTCCCATCCACTTTTGCTTCCCCTACTAGTTCTTCCCTGTTTGTGAGTAGCAGGTCAAGAAAAGCTTTGCCCCTAGTTGGTTCCTCCAGCACTTGCACCAGGAAATTGTCCCCTACACTATCCAAAAATTTCCTGGATTGCCTGTGCACCGCTGTATTGCTCTCCCAGCAGATATCAGGGTGATTAAAGTCTCCCATGAGAACCAGGGCCTGCGATCTAGCAACTTCTGCTAGTTGCCAGAAGAAAGCCTCGTCCACCTCATCCCCCTGGTCTGGTGGTCTATAGCAGACTCCAACCACGACATCACCCTTGTTGCTCACACTTTTCAACTTTATCCAGAGACTCTCAGGTTTTTCTGCAGTTTCATACCGGAGCTCTGAGCAGTCATACTCCTCTCTTACATACAACGCAACTCCCCCACCTTTTCTGCCCTGCCTGTCCTTCCTGAACAGTTTATATCCATCCATGACAGTACTCCAGTCATGTGAGTTATCCTACCAAGTCTCTGTTATTCCAATCACATCATAGTTCCCTGACTTTGCCAGGACTTCCAGTTCTCCCTGCTTGTTTCCCAGGCTTCTTGCATTTGTGTATAGGCACTTAAGATAACTCATCGATCGTCCCTCTTTCTCAGCATGAGACAGGAGTCCGCCCCTCTTGCGCTCTCCTGCTTGTGCTTCCTCCCAGGATCCCATTTCCCCACTTACCTCAGGGCTTTGGTCTCCTTCCCCCGGTGAACCTAGTTTAAAGCCCTCCTCACTAGGTTAGCCAGCCTGCTGGTGAAGATGCTCTTCCCTCTCTTCGTTAGGTGGAGCCCGTCTCTGCCTAGCACTCCTTCTTCTTGGAACACCATACCATGGTCGAAGAATCCAAAGCCTTCTCTCTGACACCACCTGCCTAGCCATTCGTTGACTTCCACGATTCGACGGTCTCTACCCCGGCCTTTTCCTTGCACAGGGAGGATGGACGAGAACACCACTTGCGCCTCAAACTCCTTTATCCTTCTTCCCAGAGCCACGTAGTCTGCAGTGATCCGCTCAAGGTCATTCTTGGCAGTATCATTGGTGCCCACGTGGAGAAGCAGGAAGGGGTAGCGATCCGAGGGCTTGATGAGTCTTGGCAGTCTCTCCGTCACATCGTGTATCCTAGCTCCTGGCAAGCAGCAGACCTCTCGGTTTTCCCGGTCGGGGCGGCAGATAGATGACTCAGTCCCCCGAGGAGGGAGTCCCCGACCACCACCATCCTCCTCCTCCTCTTGGGAGTGGTGGTCGTGGAACCCCCATCCCTAGGACAGTGCATCTTTTGCCTTCCAATCGGTGGAGTCTCCTTCTGCTCCCTTCCCTCAGATGGGTCATCTAGTCCACTCTCCGCATTAGTACCTGTAGAGAGAACATGGAAACGATTGCTCACCTGTATCTCCATTGCTGGTGCATGGACGCTCCTCTTTCCCCTTCTGGAGGTCACACGCTGCCAAACCTCCTCACAATCCTTCTGTCCCTTCTGCGCCTGCTCTGAATCTTCAGAACATTGTGGCCGTAGAATCATCTCCTGACGCCTGTCCAGGAAATCTTCATTTTCCCTTATTCAACGCAGAGTCGACACTCGTTTCTCCAGCCCTCGAACCTTCTCTTCCAACATGGAGACCAGCTTGCACTTTGTACAGACAAAGTCGCTTCTGTCCTGTGGAAGAAAGACAAACATGGCACAACCTGTGCAGGTTACAACAGCCGATCGCTCACCTTCCATATCACCGTCCTCTTAAGAGCTTCCTCAACTGTTGCAGGAACTACTCAGAGAAACCTGAAGATGAAAGCCTCAGTGCGCTCTCCCCACGCGAACTCCTAGGCAAACTCCCGCTGTTAGCCTCTGCTGTTCGCCGCTCAGCTGGTTCGCTGCTGACTGCCCTTATATACCAGTCAGGCCCACTCAAGGCCCACCTGGAACAAAGCACTCCCAATTCACACTTTTCAAACAAACAAGCAAGCAATCAAGCAAGCACACGGTCAAACTGACCAACTGTCCCAGCAGCAGGCACTCAGATACTCACCAACACAGCCCCCCTAATGCAGCACTTAGCGTACCTCCTCTTGGACAGCTCCCAGGCAAACTCCCGCTGTTAGCCTCTGCTGTTCGCCGCTCAGCTGGTTCGCTGATACACATCTCCTGATACACAGAACTGAGTCTCAGTAACGTGCAGGGCATAGTGGATAAATGTGCAGAAATGGGGGTCCCAAACAGCAGTGGGGTGACAGATGGGATGGTAAATCCCTATTTTGGCACCAGCAACATTGGCAGAGAGTACATCAACAGAAAGTGCTACTCTCTTATGGCTATGTAAGCCTTGGCGGATCACTGGAGATGCTTTACCAATATCACATGGACTGGTCAAGAAAAGTGCATAACACTCACATCTTTAAGAATACAGGACTGTTCAGAAAACTGCAAGCAAGGACATTATTTCCTGACTTGCAAATTACTATTGGCAATATTGAAATACCAATAGTGATACTGGGGGAATCAGACTACCTCTTGCTCCTGTGGTTCATGAATCGCACACCAGACATCTCAACAGCACTAAATAAAGATTTAGCTACAGGCTCATATGGTGCAGAATGACAGTTGAAGCTGCTTTTGGTAAATTGAAGGGATGCTGGCATTGTTTACTCACAAGATTGGATCTCTGCAAGAAAAATATCCCAATGGCTATAGCTGCCTGTTGTATCCTGTATAATATCTGCAAGGCAAGGCTACAGTGGGATAGTTGCTGGACCTTCCTGACAGGTTTATCACTCCAAGAAAAGATAGATAGACAGCAGAGGTAAGCCAAGCTTTTCTCATTTCTGGCCTGAACTGGAAGCAGGAAGTATTAAATCTCACAAGAGAGAGGGTCTTTTCTTGTAGGATTTCTAGCACTTTTTGCATTTTGAAGAGGTTTTGTATAGCACAGGCTAGATATGAATAAGTAACATTTATTTGAATCAAACTTCTGCATTTTTAGGCTCTCCTGTATCTAAATCCTGCCAATTCATCTGCTATTAAGAAAAGATTATTTTATTTTTATTCCTTGCTTTGTGCTTTCCAATCCAAAAAGGAAAGGTCTGTGCTGTGTAGAGTTACTATGTAAAGGCAAAACAAGTGCTTGGCCCTATGCAGTTGCACTGGAGGATAAATACATAAGGTGCCTTCTTTGGCCCCTGAGTGAGCTACCTAGCCAGCAGGCCCCAGCACTGAGAGGGGAGAAGATTCTCTGCAGGACTGGTACTTCCCTTCCCACATATCTGAATAGGGCCTGGGAAGAGCCTTGAATTTGTCCAGCAATACACTGTCACTGAAAGAGGGTAGTAATCTGGTACAGACTAGCAGAAAGTTATTTCTCTCTCCCTCCCTCTCCCGAACCATCAGAGGATTGTGACGGAGTCAAAACTCTTTCCTGGTCTGCTCATGGAGGAGCACAGCTATGTCCTGCTTCTCACTTAGGGTTGATTGTCACCTTAAAATCTAGCTCTAAAGCTGTTAGGTTGGAAACAAACAATAATTTAAAGAAAAGAAAAGGAAATATTCAGTCTCTTTCAAAAGATAGTATTCACTTTGATCATTTGAGCAGTTTCTGCCCCTGCAGTTTCTATGCTTCATCGGCATTTCAAATCCAGGCCCTGACAAGAACAACGTCAGAGATAAAATATTTAGCGAACATTCCCAGTGCATAAATTCAGGAAACACCTTTGTGGATGGATATGAAACTGTGCAAATAAGTAGTTTCATTTTAAGAAGAACAAAAGGAAAAGATCTTCAAAAGAAATTTTAACACTATCTGAATTAGATGAGAATAATTAAATAAATCTGTACTGTTCCAATGTATTTTATAAAATTGTGAATAAGCAGCAACATTTCTTGGATTTCATCACTTTCCAATGGAAAGATTTGTATTGAAGCACTTGTCTGAAGATGACATCAATATTCATAATATAAAATATTATTACCACCATCTTATAATAATAAAGTAATGTTATTGATATATCTTATCAACAGTCATAATAAAAGTCATAATAAACATGACTTGTGGCATCTTACAATGGGTGTGTCACCCCACCCTAATGTATCTGTGAACTTTAATATACCAAGTTGAATGTGCTTTTTAAAATAATGATGAAAAGCTGCAAAAAAAAAAAAAAAATGCTCCCAGTGTTTACCAGAAATAAACTGATGTCTTTCCAGTCTTTTGATTTTATGAGACATTTAACCATCTTCCCTAGTAAAATAAACATTTTTCTGTATTTTTAAAGAGGTCAGGTTATCATACCAGGGCTTTGCAAACAGAAATCTCTCCCTGCTTATGTTAACTTAGCTCACTATTTTCTGCTTAGTTTTCAACGCAGTAGTACTAACTCATAAAATTAATTCCCATTTTGTGGGTATGTCAGAAATGAGGATTGTTCTGACCCCTGTTTGAACTCATCAGCTGAAATGAAGTTGTTCAGTGAGCTGGAGAAGACAAAGCTGAGTTCCAAGAAATTAATCAACTCCATCAGCCTTCGCAATAGGCCTGAAAATGGCACACATCAGACTGACCCTGAGCAGCTCTGGATTCCCTCTGTAAATGAAAGTCATCATTCCTGGCAAGGAAGATACTAAATTATAGGCTTTTAAATTTAATTTTCAGTTTACTTGTGTTTTCGATTAGTATGCCATGTTTCATAAAGATGGTAGTACCTTTAAGTAGTAAATGCCTTCATCTACCAGCTCAATCCCTGTTGTAATAAAAAGGTAAATTTGAACTAAAAACTGTTAGCAAATGAAACATGTGCCTGTTTTTTTTTCTCAGTGACACCTTAAGCAACAATACCAAATTATTTTCTTCATACCAAAATCAATAACAGGCTTGGAAATAAAAAGTAGCCCTGCAGCCTGAGGCCACAGATTTTCATGACAGGCTACTAAAACTATCTTTCAGTAGCCTGAAGGTCTGCCAGCTAATCATTCACTTTCCTTCACTATTTAGTTGTCGGATATCTCTCCGGGCTAGTAAAACTTAAAGGCTATGTGACAAATTGTCTGCTAAAGAAACATTGTCCATTTTTATCTTCACAGAACTTCAATAAGTAGCACGAAGACTGAAAAGTTCATGTTCCTTTGGAGAGGAAAAATTATAATTGTAATTGGTCTGAGAATTCCAAAAGTAAAATACAGACCTGTTCATTATTAAATGCGAAGCATTATGAGCCTGATACTGCACCCATCAAAGTCAATGATAAACTTCCCATTAATTTTCATGGGTGCAGGATGGAGATCTAAGTGAATGGAGATTAAGTGTTCGTGATTAAGCACAAAAAGGTAAGTAACTGTACAAGTTAGGGTTGACTGCTCCATCCTAACTCTGCCCCCTTGTGACCATACATGACAATATTATCTATAATTAGGCAATCATAGTAATTCTCAAATACCACAATATACCATTGTGTTACAATACAGTGCTGGGCAGCAACTGGAAGGTGCTGAGTTCTATCAACTGTCCTTGACTTCAACAGACATTAAGGGTGCTCAGCGACTCACAGAATTCAGCTCTTAGATATGTATGCTTATCACTTAATCTGGACCAAATCCTGTTTACCTAGCATAGTATTTAATTTACTAAGCTTTTTTAAAAGAACAAACAACCCTAACAGACACCAGGCAGCTAAGGCCAGCTGTTGCCTCCTAATCTTATTAGTAATTGTGCATGAGTAGGCCTAAGAGGTACCAGATAGGCAAGGTTGACTGGTATCTTTTGATACTACCGGTTAAATATGGGACTCCATAACTCTTCATGCTCTTTCACGTGCACAGTTTGAGGCAAGATAAGAACCATTGCTTTTTTTAGCCAATCCTCAACCTGCTTTATGTTTGCCATCTCCAAATTGTGTGCCTTGGAATAGTTTTTGCAACTAAACCAAACTAAGGCTTTCAAGTTGCATCAGAATCCTAAACTATGCTAATCTTATACATCACCTTAAATAGATTACATTGATATAAGGCTTTAGATAATCATAAGAACCTCAAGCATATTAATTTGCACTCTTATGGCCTCTTAACTACCCGTGTGTAAATAAAGAGTGAGTAAGGAAAGGACAAGTTGCTTAACTTTGGCCTCATTTCTCCAATTATTAAAAGGGACAAAAATACTTATTTGTCTAAGTTATATATATCTATATCTATATATAGATGCTGAGTTCTGATTATTAACATATCGTGCCACCTTTATGGAGAATGGAATAAAAGGCAAGGTCCTCTCATGGATCAGTAACTGGTTAAAAGACAGGAAACAAAGGGTAGGAATAAAACCATCAGTTTTGACAGTGGAGAAATGTAAATAGCACTGCTTTGGAGTGGAGCCCGGAGCTGGAGCGCAGAGCAGCTCCGGAGCAGTGAAGCTGCAGGTTTTTGCCTGGAGCTGGAGCGGAGCTGGAGCACAGCTCCAAAGCCCTGAATAGCAGGGTCCCCCAGGGATCTATACTGGGACCAGCACTGTTCAACATATTCATAAATGATCTAAAAAAAGGGCTAAACATTGAGGTGGCAAATTTTGCAGATGACAGTTAGTTCAAAGCAGACTGTGAAGAGTTACAGAGGGATCTCACAAAACTCAGTGACTGGGCACAAAATGGCAGATCAAATTCAATGTTGATAAATGCAGGAGGGATATGACAGAAGTCTGTAAAATCATGAATGATGTAGAGAAAGTGAATAAGGAAGTGTTATTTACTCCTTCACATAACAGAAGAACCAGGTGTCACTCAATGAAATAAATCGTCAGCAGGTTTAAAATAAACAAGAGGTAGTACTTCTTCACACAACACACAGGTAACCTTTGGAACTCAATGCCAGGGGATGTTGTGAAGGCCAAAAGTATAATTGGGTTCAAAAGAGAAAGAATTAGATATGTTCATGGAGGATAGGTCCATCAATGGCTATTAGCCAAGATGGTCAGGGATGCAACCTCATATTCTGGGTTTCTCTAAGCCTCTAACTGCTAGATGCTGGGACTATACGACAGCATGTGGATCACTTGATAATTGCCCTGTTCTGCTCATTACCTCTGAAGCATCTGGCATTTGCCACTGTCAGAAGACAGGATATTGGGCTAGATGGACCATTTGTCTGACCCAGTAAGGCCATTCTTGTGTTCTTGTAATGTACCATGGTTAAGAGGCTACAGACAAGCTTCATTCAACTGTTTATTTGTTGTTGTTTCAGAACTTTTCTATCCAAGAAGTATACACTTGTGTGTGCTGAGGATCTTGCAAGTCTACCTAAGTATGGTGGGGAAGTGGCTGAAGAGGTCATATTTTCAGCAACTTCTGTGGTAGCTCTTTCTTAAAAATAAGGGGAAAATGTATATTTGGATTTTTTTATACTGAGAAAAATGTTAGTGTATTTTTATCTCTCTTTGTTAACTGAAAAACAGCTAATGGGATTTTCCTTAAATTTCAACTCCCTTCCATCTTCTCCTCCTACACAAAGGAACACAAGAAATCTTTTGTGGGACTTTAATCATGGAAAATTTTAGCCTAAAGGTGATTTGTTTGGAAAGTTATAAAATT
Organism: Trachemys scripta elegans; assembly: GCF_013100865.1. NCBI lineage: Eukaryota > Metazoa > Chordata > Testudines > Emydidae > Trachemys > Trachemys scripta. Next base: position 117,508,447 of record NC_048299.1, on the reverse strand, counting down.
GTGAAAAAGGATTATAACTGGAACAGTTTTGCACCTTGCAATATAGCAGACATGACCAAGACTTATAAGGTTTGTATTTTAGAAGTCTTGATGCAGAAAAGAAGCTCATTGTGTGAACTAGATGGAGAGCAGCATATAAAATGTTTTGTAAAATAAGAAAATGAAACCCCAGTTAAAGTAAAAGTATAAATAAATAAAATAAAGTGTTGAGAAAAGACAAGAACTAAGATCCTGAGGCTTCAAACATCTATGCAGGTCTATAACTTTATTCACATGAGTTGTACTATTGAGTTCAATGGATGACTGGCACCTAGATTAGTCTAGTCCTGGGTTTGAGTAGCCACACTGAAAAACTGATCACTGGTGCTTTACTCACTTTTGTATTGATAGGACTTCTGAGGTCACATTCCATGATTCTTTTTACTGCAGTAAGCTGAGCCACTCCATGATTCTTTCCCAGTGAACTATGGCAGAACTTGTCTGTCTTCCTGGGCACTCAGGAGGAATTGTGGGATGGCATTGGAGGACTATCTGCAGTTGAGTTATTTAGCCTACATCCTCACTGCAAAGTGGGTTACAAGTCTGAGTGAAGCACAACCAAGGCTCTAACCCATACCCACCTCTAGCCTGGGTTTGAAAGCACAATTAAACTTGTGTGAGAGAGTTTTGTATGTCGACAGGAGGAGGCAACACCTGAGTTAACTTGGCAGTGAAGCCATACTCTAGGGTATGCACTTCAATGTTTGCCAGTTTGGGGACTATGTTGGTAAGAATGGAGAAAAATGAGAAGGCTCGATCTTACATTCCCTACTCCGGAAAATTTCTCATTGACTTCAGTGGAAATTTTGTCTGAATAACAAATGCAACATGGGGCTCAAAAAGATGGTGATATAGGTTATTACTTTGAATTTCCTACTTTTTGTTGTTGTCTTTCAAAGTTTAGTATAATTTACTTTTATCTGAAATAAAAGTCAAACTGTATAATCAAGTTTGTTTGGGTTTGCCTTTAAAAAACAATTATCTATTTGAGAGATTAGAATAAAATCCCCCAAAGAGCTCAATTCATATATAGCCAGTTATATATATGGTTTTTGTTTTGTTTTGTTTTGTTTTGTTAGTGGGCTGTCATTCTCCCCTTACCTTCTGAAACCTCTCTAATCGAACACAGCTGTTGCCCATCTTTCCTGTGGACTCATCTGCAGAGGAAGGCTCCTGCAAGCCTAGCAAGGGAATTTGGGTATTAAATTCAAACCTGAGTTTGCAAATAGTCCAAAGTTTGACTGTCATGCCATGATGGATTGACGATATTTTTTTCTATATTGTTCATTCCCATCCACAACTCAACAGCCAGGCCACAACACCGGTATGCTAAAAAAAATCCTTATTTCTTTTTCTTTAATGTATCCTTCTACATCCTGGAAGCCACATGTTTATACAAATATTCCACTTCACTCTCTCCTTTGTTCTGATAAATTACTTTTGTAAATTGCACCCATTTCTCCCTATGCAAGCATCATTTGTTTTCTTTCCCTTGCTCATATTGGACCCTCAGTACAGGTGCCCACAATGATACATGCTAGTAGAAACACAGTGTGAACACCAGTGCTGATCTCTCCTGCTGTACATCAGTTGTATTGGCAGTTGATCTAGTGGTATGCATTTGTTTAATGATGCATGGTTGATTTAACCTTCTAGACTGTCCCTCCCTGAGGAACATGAGCTTTATCCTGGAAATTGAGTCATGTCAGAGTAACATGTTAATTATTATTGTAGTAATAATTCTCAACCCATAGTAGAGAGCATTTTGTTGCTATTCAGTAACTTACAGTATATAAATGTTACAAGCATTGCAATTCATTCTCTTACTGCAGAAAAAAATCCTGTTTAATTATTAGTGTAATTACAGTGAAGTTGAAGAAATCAAATTGCAGTCTTTTAAACCTAGGATTCGTATCTTTGTCCCTTGCATGGTTGGAATCATCAATTAAATAGAGGCTCATTTCCAAATAATACAAATAATAATTATAATAGAATTTCCTTGACCAGATATGAACCCAAACTTATCTCTGGATTAATGTTACTTACTTTGTAGATCTTAGTTAGAAACACATAGATTTACACTAACTAGTCTGGTAATATTTAATTGTAAATAAAAACTAGGACCTTTGCACACCAATAGGGATATGGAATTGAGGATATTGCATTAAGCAATGGCATAAGAGCATACTTATGTTAATGAAGTATGGAAAGGTTGTCTCATTACTGTCCTAACATCAGTTAACATCAGCAGCTCACTGTGAACATCAAAATCAATAACAAGGAATTTAAATTAGACAGAATTTACAGTTAAAGATATTTAATTGATTAATTTTGTAGTTTGCCTCAAATTGGTTTTATTATGCTTCAGATTTTTCTTTTGTTTTGCCTGCATGATTGCCTGCTATTGCAATGGATAGCGTGTGTGTGTGTGTGTGTGTGTGTGTGTGTGTTCTTAACACTTGGGCACATTTCCAAAACAGTTGTCTTTTCAAAAGAGTAATTCCACGTGTGCTTTTTTTTATATTTATTTGTATTTTCTGGCAGCTTACAAAGCTTAGTTTGAATAGTAACATAAAATAGAAAAATCTTATGAAAACAATAGGTTGTCGAGGAAGTCCCAGTACTATTAGGCGAACAGAGTTTGAGCTGAATGCAAATGTTTTGCTGTTTGCCCTCCTTTAAATCTAACCCAGGCATTGTGGACTTAAAGATTACAGAACATAAAAATCTAAATAAAAGGTTGACTACTTCTGTGAGCCTCTTTGAGTTTGATAGATTTTCTAATCAGGTTTTTAAACAAAAGTTTTTGTGATACATTAATATTACTGCTTGTGGTTATGATGAAAGCTCGGTGTAACAAAAACTTCAAAGGCAAGGATTCAATATGAATTTCTCAGACTTAAATATTGTTGATAATCTTTGTCTAAGACACCAGACTGAAACACTTGTGTTATTAAAACTGTGCTGCACTGACCTTTCTCAAGATTTTTTGAGGTTGGATGCTTCAACATACTATACCTGCAACTGTATTGACTGGAATATTTTGCCTGTCAGGATTAAGTTAATGTTGTTATCTTTGGCTGTAATGGGTTTTTAGCCTGCTGTTGCCTGCCTGCAAATGCAACTGTAAATTACTTTACAGTAAGACATGATGATTTGCTAAGTCTCTTGATAGGTTCTTTAGTCAGATTTAGTGTAAAATGTAAGGTGAAAAAGTTTTAGGGAAGTGAAGTTCTGTATTGTAGCTAATGTTTCCAGAACCTACTGTGTCTAATATGCCAGTGGAATTTGGTTTATTCACTGAAAATTACAGCAATCTTCAAAGCGGGGACAAAGTATGAAAAAAAAATATTTCTTTCATTTAAGAAGTAAGAGAAGTATTAGTTTTTCAGCTTTATTATCAAAATTGATAGATGCTTTTAGGCCTTATGTAAAATTATTCCTTTCTTTCTAATTCAGTTCTGGTTTGCAGTGATCAGAAGCATGGCTGTTTGGCTTTTAGTATTTGAAATGAGGTGGTAGTCTCAATCCAATTTCAAGACAAATATCCAAAAGATTATACAATTACAGTGGTTACTAATTGATATGCTCTCTTCAGTTTTAGCAGAGAAGCCTAGGAGTGCATGGATATAGATCTTAAATAGCCACTTGCATTCAATAGTGAATGTGTTCCTCAGGTGTGAGTGAGGACCAGCTGGCAGAGCAGTGTGGAGAAGCTCATATTGCTGCTATTCCTGGTGTACTTGTTCGCTTGATGAAAGATAACTGCAGTCCCCGAGGCCGTCACGAGAGCACCTTTCATGAGTCCTTTCATGGTAATATCCTTCACATTAAAAAAATACTTCCTACCCTATTTTGGGGAGGAATCCCAAGACTTGAATGACTTCTGCCCTCATGTGATATTCCAGTATTAAATTTTATTATGAAAAAAATCTCTAAATTATTAAAATGTCACAAGAAGAAGAAAAGAAAAATTAATAAATACATAAATTGAGGCTGTAAATTAGAAGGTTTGTAGCCATCAGAGGAGTGAGGCTCTGGAACAGCCTCCTATAGGAATTGTGGGGGCAAACAGTTTTATGATATTAATTTGTCAAGCTCTGAGTGGGATTGTATAATGGGGGTTGCCTGTGGCAGTGGAGAGCTTGGCTCAGCAGCCCAGGGGGTCCCTTCTGGCTCTTATCTTATGTTTTTAAAATCTCATGCTTCTGGACCTCAGCTGGTCACCTTCAGGGGGCCAAGAAAGGAATTTCTTCCCCACAATGTATTTTTTAGCTCTTTCTCCTGAAGCATCAGGGATGGCCATGGCTGGAGATAGGATATTGGATGCAGACGGTCAGTGTTCTGAAGTGCACTTAGCATTCTCTCTATATCCCAGGTGCTTGGGGGGCTGGTTCTTGTTCATGCACTCAGAGTCTAACTGATCACCATATGTGGGATCATGGAGGAATTTTTTCCCAGGTCAGAATGGCAGTGACTTTGAGTGAGAGGGGGATGTTTCCCTTCCTTTTTAGCACATGGATGCAGGTCACTTGCCAGGATTATTGGGTATATATTACTGAATCAATTCCCTACTACTGCAGGGGCCTTGGACATTGGTGCACTTTGGTCCACTTGGTTCTCTGCCAGTAACACACAATAGTTTAGCCTCATGAGGGCTGTAATACTTTGGTCTGATTCTGGTTGTTGGGTTGGTATGGGGGTGGCTGGATGGTTTTGGTGGCCTATGATGTGCAGGAGGTCAGACTGGATGATCTGGTGGTCCCTTCTGGCCTGAATTCTATGTCAATATGACCATTTTAGAAATGCATACTGGGACATTACACCCAATATTCTTCATAGAAATATTGTTATGATATGAATATGGCATAACTAAGATATGTTTTATGCAAGATGGATTATGTGAGGTAACATTGAAAAGGTTATGATTTACTGAATGTGTTTATCCAATTTGTATGCATATATCATTTCTGTATCTAAAGTTAGGAATACTGTCTATGTGACAATTACAACTGTGTGGGTATGTGCTTGGGAAACACCCACTAGACAGTAAGCAATCAGCCTTAATGGGCCATTAGAAAAAGACAATGAGTCTTCGAAGATGTGGATCCCCCAGCTTCCCAGGACTTCCTTCCTGTGGACCTTGCCAATAAACCTTGTCTCATGGTTGCCCTGACATTGCAAGGTCAAGTGATAATGTCACCTGGTACAAAATATTACCTTACACACTGCTGGTGCATTTCTATGGAAACAAAGTCTTCAATTTAAATTCTATTTAAGGGTGGGAAACAAGGCAATCAGGACTCTCCTCCATTGCCTGCCCAGGAAAGAAGACTGCTAAAAACACCTGAAGAGGAAGGCAGGGTTGAGTCCAGGCTGAGACAGAGGTCTAGTCTGTAAAGAGAAATAACTGGAACTCTAAGCTACAGAAATGCCGCAACTTGCCTAAAACAACATTTAGGATGAAAAATTACATTTTGTAACCTGTTTCTTGAGTGTATTAAGCTTATTTTGCATGTTTTATTTTATTTGCTCAGTAATCTGCTTTGTTCTGTTTGCTATCCCTTATAATCACTTAAAATTTATCTTTTGTAATTAGTAAACTTATTTCTTGTTCGTAACATAACACAGTTTGAGCATTCATATCTGTGGATGGGGGGCAAGAAGCTGTGCATATCTCTTTACACATTGAGGGAGAGGGTGATTTTTATGAGCTTGTGCTGTGCAGATTTGTCTATACAGCGCAAGACAATATTGTTTTGGGTTTACTCCCCAAAGGGTGTGTGCACATGAGTGCTGGGTGAATCCCCGAGCTGATTCCTCCCACACAGAGCTGATCTCAGTATCTTTGTGTCCGGGTGTATCCCTACCTGTGTGTGTGCTGGAGAAGGCTTGAGGGCCTAGAACAGCTAGGATAGGGTGAGGAAACCCATTCTGGTGGAACAGGCGGAACCAGTGGGACCCCAGTACATCAGGTGTCATCCTGGACGGGTATGGGGGTCCAATCTGTCACACATACCTCATTCTACTTCCAGCACCAGGAGTAGCAACAAGAAACAAACTTTGTGGAAGGAATCAAGCACAGATATTGACTTCAGTTGAGGTGAAAAACGGTTACCTACCTTTCCGTAACTGTTCTTTGAGATGTGTTGCACATGCCTGTTCCACTGTGGGTGTATGCGTGTCCTGAACACAACTGTTGGGGATTTTTTCCCTCAGTAGTACCTGTTGAGGTGGGTTGAGCTCCATCTGTCACCATGCACCTCTATGAGCTAGTATAAGAGGGTGGGGCCATCCCCGACCCTCCTCAGTTCCTTCATACCAGATAGACTCTGAAAGAGAGGGGAAGGCATGTGCATGTGGAATAGACATGTGCAACACATCTCAAAAAACAACAGTTACAGAAAGGTAGGTAACCCTTTTTTTTTTGTTCTTCGAACAATTGCACATGTCCATTCCACTGTTAGTGACTCACAAGCAAACATACATGGAGGCAGTATGACATTACCAAGGGAACAATCTGGACTGTTGAACAAATGTGTCCCCTTAATTCTGTAGCCTGGGGTGCCTTTTACACTGCTTTGCTGTGAGAATACCCACTCATGACCTGTTCACACAGCCTTCAGGATGCAAAATCATTACCAGATATGTTACATAAATGTTCTGACCAGCCACTCAGGAATTACATATAGCGCAACACCTGCAAATTCCTAGTCACAGCCTTGTCCCGCAGAAATGTGCATCTTTTACTGCTCAGTACCATCCTGAACAATATAAGCTCATTAAAGGAAAATAATATGCACCAATCTTATTATTTCAAATGGAGTTTCTCTCACACTTTACCCAAACACACTGCTTAAGATAAAAGAATAAGAGAAGTTTATGAACTACAGAAAGATAGATTTTAAGTGATTACAAATAATGATGCATAAAGTCAGGATAGGTTACAAAAGAAATAAAAGATAAAATGCAAGCTAATACCTAACTTAACATGGTAAAAAGAACAGGAGTACTTGTGGCACCTTAGCGACTAACAAATTTATTTGAGCATAAGCTTTCGTGGGTTACAGCCCATTTCTTTGGATGCATAGAATGGAACATATATTGAGGAGATATATACACATACAGAGAGCATGAAAAGGTGGGAGTTGCCTTACCAACTCTGAGAGGCCAATTAAGAGGAAAAAAAACTTTTGAAGTGATAATCAAAATAGCCCAGTACAGAGAGTTTGATAAGAAGTGTGAGAGTACTTACATGGGGAGATAGATTCAATATTTGTAATGGCTCAGCCATTCCCAGTCTCTATTTAAGCCTAAGTTGATTGTATCTAATTTGCATATCAATTCAAGCTCAGCAGTTTCTCATTGGAGTCTGTTTTTTGAAGCTTTTTTGTTGCAAAATTGCCACCCACAAATCTGTAATTGAATGACCAGATAGGTTAAAGTGTTCTCCTACTGGTTTTTGAATGTTATATTCTTGATGCCAGATTTGTGTCCATTAATTCTTTTGCGTAGAGACGTCCGGTTTGGCCAATGTACATGGCAGAGGGGCATTGCTGGCACATAATGGCATATATCACATTGGTAGATGTGCAGGTGAACAAGCCAATGATGGCATGGCTGATGTGATTAGGTCCTATGATGATGTCAATTGAATAGATATGTGGGCAGAGTTGGCATCAGGCTTTGTTGCAAGGATAGGTTCCTGGGTCAGTGTTTTTGTTCAGTGATGTGAGGTTGCTGGTGAGTATTTGCTTCAGGTTGGGGGGTTGTCTGTAAGCGAGGACGGGTCTGTCTCCCAAGATCTGTGACAGTGAGGGATCATCTTTCAGGATAGGTTGTAGATCTTTGATGATGCGCTGGAGAGGTTTTAGTTTAGTTTAGTCACTTAGAAGGTGACAGCTAGTGATGTTCTGTTATTTTCTTTGTTGGGCCTGTCTTGTAGGAGGTGACTTCTGGGTACTCATCTGGCTCTGTCAATCTGTTTTTTCACTTCAGCAGGTGGGTATTGTAGTTTTAAGAATGCTTGATAGAGATCTTGTAGGTGCTTGTCTCTGTCTGAGGGATTGAAGCAAATGCAGTTGTATCTTAGAGCTTGGCTGTAGACAATGGATTGTGTGGTGTGTCCTGGATGTAAGCTGGAGGCATGTAGGTAAGTGTAGTGGTCAGTCGGTTTCCGGTATAGGGTGGTATTTATGTGACCATCACTTATTAGCACAGTAGTGTCCAGGAAATGGACCGCTTGTGTGGATTGATCTAGGCTGAGGTTGATGGTAGGATGGAAATTATTGAAATCATGGTGGAATTCCTCAAGGGCTTCTTTTCCATGGGTCCAGATGATGAAGATGTCATCAGTGTAGCGTAAGTAGAGTAGGGGCGTTAGGGGACAAGAGCTAAGGAAGCGTTGTTCTAAGTCAGCCAAGAAAATGTTGGCATACTTTGGGGCCATGCGAGTACCCATAGCAGTGCCGCTGACTTGAAGGTATATATTGTCCCCAAATGTGAAATAGTTGTGGGTGAGGACAAAGTCACAAAGTTCAGCCACCACGTTAGCTGTGACATTATCGGGGATACTGTTCCTGATAGCTTGTAGTCCATCTTTGTGTGGAATATTGGTGTAGAGGGGTTCTACATCCATAGTGGCCAGGATGGTATTTTCTGGAAGATCACCGATGGACTGTAGTTTCCTCAGGAAGTCAGTGGTGTCTCGAAGATAGCTGGGAGTGCTGGTAGCATAGGGCCTGAGGAGAGAGTCCACATAGCCAGACAATCCTGATGTTAGGGTGCCAATGCCTGAGATGATGGGGCGTCCAGGATTAACATGGTAAGTGAACTTAAAAGGAAAAATGTTTTGTCTCACCATATGTTCACAGCATATGAAGGCTTCCAGATGGGACCACCCCTCCCCAACTTCAATGATGCTTTCTTTGTCTTTCAAGCATTGTAGCTGTTGTGAGTAGAGAGGATGGAAGAGAGAGGTGAATTGGAGGACACTGATTCTCATTCTTATACTACTCTCCCCTCTTTGAGTATTATCCCCAGTTGGAGTGCAAGAGACAAACAGTCTCTTTTGGATGTGAGGTCTGAACCATCCCTGAGATGGAATGTAAATTTATTATTTACACCTTCCCCCTGTCGGAGAATGGCTGCTTAAGCAGGTGATAGTCTTTTAACATCTGGCTGGGTTTTGGTCTGTCCTTTGTTTCTGAGAAACTGTCTTGGGCTTGTTTTTATTAAACTTGGAGCATGTTACAGCAATGATACATAGTAGAATCGTATAACTGTTGATACACATATTTTGCCAGGACAATAATGTTCAGCAGATTATGACATTTCAAATAATTCCTCACAAGCCATATTTGTAAAAAAATTATCACAGTCTTGTAAAATTGCCCTATACTATACAAATTTCACAGGGGAGACCGGCATTTCTCAAAGTGGGGGTCCTGACCCAAAAGGGATTAGCAGGAGGGTCACAAGGTTATTTTAGGGGGGTCATGATATTGCCACCTTACTTCTACGCTGACTTCAGAACTGGGAGGCCAGAGAGCAGTGGCTGTTGGCCAGGCACCCAGCTCTGCAGGCAGCAGTGCAGAAGTAAGGGTGGCAATACCATATTGTGCCATACTTACTTCTGCGCTGCTGCCGGTGGTGGATCTGCCTTCAGAGCTGGGCTCCAAGCCAGCAGCTGCCACTCTCCAACTGCTCAGCTCTGAAGACAGTGTTGCCACCAGCAGCAGCGCAGAAGTAAGGGTAGCAGTACCGCAACCCCCTCTACAATAACCTTGTGACCCCTCGCATACATACACAACTCCTTTTTTGGATCAAGACCCTACAATTACACCACCATGAAATTTCAGATTTAAATAGCTTGAATAATTAAATTTATGGTTTTTAACATCCTAATACTGTGAAATTGACCAAAATGGACCATGAATTTGGTAGGGCCCTACACATAATAGTATAGACTATCACAGGAGGGCCCAGAGTCTACCTAAGACAACCTGTCCAAAACTGGCGTTGTCTCTCAACTGATTGGAAATGGCATAATGAGAAGCCAAAGTGTAGACTGATGACCAAGTTGCTACTTTACAAATGTATATGTTCAGCACCTGTGCCAATAAAGCCTCCAAAGTTGCCTGCACTCTATTAGAATGTGCTGGCATTCTAGCTGGTGAAGTTATATTAGCCAGTTGGTAGCGTAAATGAATGCATGAAGAGTCCCAGGATGAGAGTCTCTCAGTGATTCTTAGCTCTGTCTATAATAGCAGTGAACAACTGTGTGGAGGATCTAAAGGACTTAATATGCTTCAGACAGAAAGCTAAACTCCCTTACATTTATATGAGTCTTTAGATCTTGAAACTTCCAGAGATCCTGAATCAGCAGGGACTCTCAGCTGAGCTCCTCCAACCAGGGATGAAGTGTCTGTGCATGCTTGGTAATGGGGAGAGAAAAGTAACCCCCAACAAACTTCCAAAGGGTCCATCCAGAGATGACAAAACTATTGGCATTTGAATCACTTTGTCCAAATATGTGATGAGTCGGGGCATACACTGATGCTAGCCATGTCTGCAGCTTTCTGAGATGCATCCTGGCATGTTGAACTAAATAGATACATGCTGCCATATGACCCAGGAGTCTGAATCTGTGTACTGTTGTGAGAGGGTTTGCTTTCAGTTTCAAACCTGGTTTGCAGTAGAAAGACCCTTTGTGGGTCTAAGACTCTCCCAATGAACCCTATTGTCTGTATCAGTTTCAGGACTGATTTATGCCAATTTACTAGGAGTTCCAGGCTCCCAGCACAGTGAATTTGGACGGAATGGTGGATACCCCGGATAGGACTTGAGCCCTTCGATCAACCTCTGATCAACCACTCATACAGGTATGGGAACAGATGGATATCTAATTTCTGTAGATGTGCTGCTACCAATGCCATGTACTTCATGAACACTCAAGGAGCAGCTGACAGACCAAATGGAAGCACAGTAAACTGATAATGGCAACCATGAATATGAGAAACTTCCAAAGGTCGCGGTGTGTTGAAACATGGAAGTAAATGCAGCATACCAGTCCCCCTATTCCAGGGAAAGTATAATTGAAGCTAGCATTTCCATGTGGAATAAAACAAATTTTATTCAGGAATTTGTTCAACTTTCTTAGCTCTAAAATATGCCTGAGATCCCCTTTGGCTTTAGGGATAAGAAAGTAGCAGGAATAGAAGCCTTTCCCTCTGAGGTACCCTGAGACTTTCTCTGACCTCTGCCTGAAGAAAAGACTGGACCTCTTCTTGAAGGGCAATCTCATGAGAATGGTCCCTGAAGAGGGACAGGGAAGGGTATAGGTAGGGGTATAAATGAACAATGTTCATTTTATTGCAGGTAGGTTACAGTTCTTAATAAGCTGGCTTTCCCTTTAAGGCTGGGACCAGTCTCCTCAGTTCAAGTCTTTGTCTTCCCAGCATTCTTGTTGCTTCCAGAGAAAGGTAAAAGAATGATCCCGCTGTTCCTTATTTTATACTCTTAGTCCATGCCGCTGGAAAGAAACTAGCCCAGGAATTGCTGGCGGGCCTTGCTGAGTCACAGGGTTGCGTGGTGCTTCTTTTACAGAATTACAAATCCCTTTACAACTCCCCTGCTGATTAATGCTCATTAACACCCGCCTCGGTGTGGATCACCTCCTTTGTTGTCACTGGAGAACTAGCAAACTTACAACAACCACCACCAAGCAGCAAAATCTCATAACTTCATACACACTAATGATATATATAGTTTGACAGCAGATATGACCTTTCCTATGATATCTTAAAAATGTAATAAGAAAAGCCAAAAAGGAGTTTGAAGAACAGCTAGCCAAAAACTCAAAAGGTAATAACAAAATGTTTTTTAAGTACTTCAGAAGCAGGAAGCCTGCTAAACAACAAGTGGAGCCCCTGGATAATTGAGATACAAAAGGAGCACTTAAAGATGATAAAATCATTGCAGAGAAACTAAATGAATTTTTTGCTTCAGTCTTCACAGCTGAGGATGTTAGGGAGATTCCCAAATTTGAGCTGTCCTTTGTAGATGACAAATCTGAGGAATTGTCACAGATTGAAGTGTCATTAGAAGAGGTTTTGGAATTAAGTGATAAACTTAACAGTAACAAGTTACCGGGACCGGATGGCGTTCACCCAAGAGTTCTGAAAGAACTCAAATGTAAAATTGCGGAACTATTAACTATGGTTTGTAGCCTGGCCTTTAAATTGGCTTCTGTACCCAATGACTGGAAGATAGCTAATGTAACGCCAATATTTAAAAATGGCTCTAGAGGTGATCCCAGCAATTACAGACTGGTAAATCTAACATCAATACTGGGCAAATTAGTCGAAACAATAGCAAAGAATAAAACTGTCAGACACATAGAAGAAAATAAATTGTTGGGCAAAAGACAACATGGTTTCTGTAAAGGGAAATCATGTCTTACTAATCTATTAGAGTTCTTTGAAGAGGTCAACAAACATGTGGACAAGGGGGATCCAGTGGACATAGTGTGCTTAGATTTCCAGAAAGTCTCTGACAAGATTCCTCACCAAAGGCTCTTACCTAAATTAAGTTGCAATGGGATAAGAGGGAAGATCCTTTCATGGATTGAGAACTGGTTAAAAGACAGGGAACAAAGGGTAGAAATAAATGGTAAATTTTCAGAATGGAGAGGGGTAACTAGTGGTGTTCCCCAAGGGTCAGTTCTAGAACCAAGCCTATTCAACTTATTCATAAATGATCTGGAGAAAGGGGAAAACAGTGAGGTGGCAAAGTTTGCAGATGATACTAACCTGCTCAAGATAGTTACGACCAAAGCAGATGTGGATGTAATGGTACCTCGTTCTCCCACTCGGAGGTAGGCCGCTCAGGCTGGACCTGTTGGGCCAGGACCAGAGTCTGCAAGACAGGCAAGAGCTCCCAATAGGGCTGGGCAATTAATAGTCCCTGTCAGGCTTTTGCCTGGGTTTGGGTGGCTCAAGCAGTCAGCCCTTAAACTGAGTCTGTTCGGGCTGGCTGTGGCCTGGGCAGAGCTCAGGCAGCCAGCAAACAAAACAGTCTCTAGGTGAGCCGGGCCTGGGCCTGAGGAGGCTCAGGCAGCCCGCAAGCAAAACAGTCTCAGGACTGGGTTCAGCCAGCAAACAAACAGTCTTTCAGGGGAACTGGATCCTGGGCTTGGAGAGGCACAGGCTACCAGCAAGCAACAGTCTCACGGCTTTGGCCTGGGCAGGGTTCAGGCAGCCAGCAAACAAACAGTCTTTCAGGGGAGTGGTAAGGGAAGCTCCTCCTCAGATCTAGAGCCTCCTTTCACAGTGTAGTGGGTCATCCACCCCGGGGTGGGGTAGCAGGGGGACGTGGGCCCACCCTACTCCACTGCCTCCCAGCCCAGGGCAGAATTGGCTGCCCCTGTGTCGGTGGGGATCCAGCCACAACATTCCTAGTGGGCCATCCCTGACTCTGCAGCCTGTTGCTTCGGGGCTGCGCCTGGCCCAATTCCTGCCACCCTGGGGTTCGGTAGCTTTAGCCTCCACGCCTCTTCCGGCTCCTCAGGGTAGACGGCAGCAGGCACTCCGGGCCAATTCTCGTTGACGTCTGTGGATTGGGCACCACCCAGTGAGGGTTTCTCTCGGGGACGCGGCTGAACCAGCTGTGATGGGTTGGATCACAGAAACCCCCTTGGGAGCTGCCACCCGATGTGCAAAGACTACCCCTGCTTCTGCTTTCCCTGCCAGCTCAGGACTCCAGCACCCTGTCTTGCTGAGCCAGACACTCCCGTCTGGCTCCAGACACAGACCCAGGGTCTGAATCACTTGTCCCAAAGCTGCAAGTTTACCTGAAAACAGCTCGCAGTAGCGTGCTTGTCTTTAGCACTCAGATGCCCAACTCCCAATGGGGTCTAAACCCAGATAAATCCGTTTTACCCTGCATAAAGCTTATGCAGGGCAAACTCATAAATTGTTCGCCCTCTATAACACTGATAGAGAGATATGCACAGTTGTTTGCTCCCCCAGGTATTAATACATACTCTGAGTGAATTACTAAATAGAAAGCGATTTTATTAAATACAGACAGTAGGATTTAAGTGGTTCAAAGTAGTAACAGACAGAACAAAGTAAGTCACCAAGCAAAATAAAATAAAATGCACAAATCTATGCCTAATCAAACTAAATACAGATAATCTCACCCTCAGAGATGTTTCAGTAAGTTTTTCTCAGACTGGACACCTTCCAGGCCTGGGCACAATTCTTTCCCCTGGTACAGCTCTTGTTGCAGCTCAGGTGGTAGCTAGGGGATTCTTCATGATGGCTTCTCCCCCTCTCTGTTCTCTTCCCCCCTTTATATATCTTTTGCATAAGGCGGGAACTCTTTGTCTCTCTGGGTTTCCACCCCCCCTCACTGGAAAAGCACTAGGTTAAAGATGGATTCCAGTTCAGGTGACATGATCACATGTCACTGCAAGACTTCATTACTCACTTGCCAGCACACACATATACAGGAAGACTCACAGGTAAATACAGCCATCTGCAGACAATGGGAGTCATCAAGATTCCAAACCATCGTTAATGGTCCACACTTTACACAATTACAATAGGCCCTGAGAGTTACATTTTATATTTCTAGTTTTAGATACAAGAGTGGTACATTTATACAAATCAGATGATCACACTCAGTAGATTATAAGCTTTGTAATGATACCTTACAAGAGACCTTTTGCATGAAGCATATCCCAGTTACGTTACATTCACTTATTACCGTATTTTCTCTAAAACCATCTCAGTTACATTATATTGACTTATTATCAAGTTTTTATAAAACCATATAGACTGCACAACGTCACACCAGCAGAGTGTCTTTCCCCTCCGCACGCTCTCCCCCAACTGTGCTGCAGGGCCGGCCTTTTATACTTCCGGCCATGCCCCGGTACTTCTGGTGAGAGGGGCGGGGTGATCTAGGCTCCGCTCTCCAAGGGGAGTGTAATGGTTTTTTACTCTCCCACTCGGCCTCGCTACAGTGGATACATATAAAGTAATGTGCATTGGGAAAAATAACCCCAACTATACATACATTATGATGGGGGCTAATTTAGCTACAACTAATCAGGAAAGAGATCTTGGAGTCATCGTGGATAGTTCTCTGAAGACGTCCACGCAGTGTGCAGTGGCAGTCGAAAAAGAAAACAGGGTGTTAGGAATCACTCAAAAAAGGGATAGAGAATAAGACGGAGAATATCATATTGCCCTTATATAAATCCATTGTACGCCCACATCTTGAATATTGCATACAGATGTGGTCTCCTCATCGCAAAAAAGATATACCGGCATTAGAAAAGGTTCAGAGAAGGGCAACTAAAATGATTAGGGGTTTGGAAAGGGTCCCATATGAGGAGAGATTAAAGAGGCTAGGAGTTTTCAGCTTGGAAAAGAGGAGACTAAGGGGGGACATGATAGAGATATATAAAATCATGAGTAGTGTCGAGAAAGTGAATAAGAAAAAGTTATTTACCTGTTCCCATAATGTAAGAACTAGGGGCTACCAAATGCAATTAATGGACAGCAGGTTTAAAACAAATAAAAGGAAGTTCTTCTTCACACAGTGCACAGTCAACCTGTGGAACTCCTGGAGGTTAAGTCCATTAATGGCTATTAGCCAGGATGGGTAAGGAATGGTGTCCCTAGCCTCTCTTTGTCAGAGGGTGGAAATCGATGGCAGGAGAGAGATCACTTAATCATTACCTGTTAGGTTCACTCCCTCTGGGACCTGGCATTGGTCACTGTCAGTAGACAGGATACTGGGCTGGATGGACCTTTGGTCTGACCCAGTATGGCCATTCTTATGTGCTTACATGGCACGCTTTGTATGAAATATCGTAACCATGTATGAATGATGAATATGGAGGTTACAGGGCGCTACTCTGAGGTATGGTGTGTCACAGGGGATATATTACCATCCTGGATAGGATACAGATGAGCTCACCTTTAAGTCTGAAGAAGAAGAGTCAGATACTTCTGACAATGGAGGACCAGATCCAGACGGGACTGGTGAAAGGTAGCCTGAGCATGGGGATGGCAGTTCTAGACAAATCATTGGAGGCTCTCCTCTTGACAGCATGGGGTTTTGTGGAGGCTTAGGTAGTGGTACCACAGGATCTCGATATGGTGAGGTATAAGCTGCAGACATCGGTACCAGCTGCAGACCTTCAACTGCTAGCAATGCCAGTACCGAGAGGCTAAGCAGGTCCCTTGCAGATGAATATGCCTACGGGATGGTTGGGACTGACACCATCTGATGGCTCCACAAAGGTCTTTCAGGGGACAACCTTGATGGACCTGGCACAGTCTTTGGAAATAGTGATCCTCTCTTGGTAGGCAATGAGTGTTCCCGGGAAAGCATCTCCCCCAAATGCTTCATAGAATCTCTGCCTCTCTCTGATTTTGGTACTGATACAGTCGAGCAAAGTACCAAACCTGAGGAAGGCCAATGTCTTTTCTTTGGTACTGGTGAACGGGATCAAGGAACCACAGGCATCTCCAGTGGAGAACTCCATAGCAAAGCTGAAGTGCTTGGGACACTCCTTCTGTGACATCTCTGATGGGAAGACAAAACACTACCTCCATAAGCAAGCACTTTTTTTTTAACCAGGTCTTGAGTCCTTGGCAGATGTGGCATTTGTCATTGATGTGGGATTCTCACAAACATTTCAAGCAGGCAGGGTGTGGGTTGCTGAATGGAATGACTTAAGTGCAGGTCTGGCAGAACTTAAACCCTGGTTTAATGAGGCATTGTTCCAGTACCGATTCCACTAACAAAAGATAAAAAGTGGTTAAAAAAGAAGACCTAAAACAGAAACCTAATACTGAAAAACTATCTAAAAATAACTACAATTAACTACTAATTTACAACAAACAGGATCTATACAGAAATAGGTGATGGAAACACGTGACTTAACAAGTATGGAATTGCTCCAACAACTGTCACTGGTGGTAAGGAGAAACTGAGGTGGGTTGGGGCAGCTTCACTCTCCTATACCAGCGTGCAGGGGCAAGTGGAGACAGAGGGTGCTCAAACCAAACCCGCAGAAATTGGGCTTGTTTTAGGCATGTTTTAGGCTGAGTTGGCTTGTGCATTTGCGTGTTGGCTAGTTTGGGGCTTGTTAGGGCTTTTAAATTAGCTTGTAGCTCGTTGCTTCTTTTATTTATTGGCTTCCAGCCCAAGCCTGCCCCCAGGCCCGGCCAATCAGAAATCATGAATGGTAATTGGTATTTGTTTCCAACTGCTGCATCACCTGCATGCCTATGCGTGGTGACGTGCAGGTGGGGCAACGTGATGTGCACGTGGACTGTGCTTTAAACAATTTAAAGTACCCACCACCGCAGGCTGAAGAGTGGTTCTGTGCACTTCATCAGACAGTGCCGGGGCAGGAGGAGGGTGAGTCGGGGCAGCTGCACCAGGGAATGGCACAGTTCGGGGGAGGAGCCGTGCCGGTGGCTGCAGCAACAATCACTGCTATACTGCAACTTATCCAGGTCCAGGAGCGAAACTTTCTGCATCATCTATGTGAATGGGGGGGGGAGGGACAGCAGGGAGAGCCGGGTTGGGCAGGGAGCAGTGGGGGGGAAGGGGGAGCTGGGCTGGGAACAGAGCAGGAGGATACCCTGGATAGCTAGGCTGGGAGAGGGGAGAGCCGAGCTCAGGGGGTAGAGCTGGGCACAAGACTTTGGGGAGTAGGGCGCAGAGGAACTGGGCTGGGGATGGCTGGGGGAGGAGCAGGGCTGGGATGGTAAATGAGGGGGGGGGCAGAGGGATAGCTGGGGGGAAGGAACCGAGCTGGGGGGGCAGAGCCGGGCATAGGACCTCTGGGGGAAGAGCTGGGCTGAGATGGGGAGGACTAGAACCTGGCTGAGGGGGTGGCAGCAGAGGTGGGCAGGGACGGTGGGAAATTGACAGAGGGATGGGGATTAGCTGGAACACAATCTCACAACGAATTTGGCCCAGGGAGATTAAATGACTTGCCTAAAGAAACCCAATGAATCAGTGGCACAGACAGAGATAGAACCCAGTGTGCTTCTCTAACCTTTATGCAACATTTATTAAGTGTTTCCTAAATTTAGGCATAAAGGGTCATATTTTTAAAGGAAACTCAGCTTGGCCTCCTTTTTCAGATTGTTGCATATGCAAATGATTGTGTGTGCAGAATTGTGTGCCACAGATGTAGAGTGGGAGCGTCCTGGAACCCCCATATTCCTCATTTTTATATAATCGTGATTTTACATATATAGCATGCCTTGTAAGGTATCAGGCAAAAGCTTATGATCTGCTGAAAGTCATTTCTCTATCCATATATGTATATCATTAATGCATATGAAGTTATGAGAATTATGTTGTACGGTTGTCATTAAAACATGCTGTAAACTGGGGAATCAGCCAGATATTAGCTCCCCAGAGGCAACATCAAGGAAAGTAACCAACGCCCAGGTGGGGTGTGAAACAACCCATCAACAACCATTGTTCAGCAAGGCAGATACAATTCAATGATTCACCTGCATGAGGCCACACTAGGGGAATTGCTCAGCCTTGCCTGGAGACTCAGCAATGCCCCCCAGACATGCCTGGACTTGTGCTCATCAAGCACATGGACTGAGGGTATAAAACCGAACACAGGGGGCCCATGCTTGGCCTTTCTCCTTCACCCACCTACGCTGCAAACAACAAGGACACCCTGAAGTCTCCAATTGAGGAGACTGGCCCAGATTTCAAGAGTGAAATCTGTGTACTATGAACTGCAATATCCAGTGGGGTGAGAAAAACTACTTAATCTAGATGTTGCCCAGTCTAATAGGGTTGAGAGTTTTGTTTTGTTTTGGTAACTAACTCTGACTTTTTGCCCATCACTTAAACTCTACCTTTTGTAGTCAATAAATTTGTTTTATTGTTTATCTTTACCAGTGAGTTTTTATGAAGTATGTGGCAAATCTGCTCAGGTTTTGCAAAGGCTTGTGTATAAAGCGGTGAACCAATTAATAAATCTGCATTGCTCGTCTTGAGCAGTGCAAGACAGTATATTCCTGGGGTACAGTGCTGGGAGCGGGGGGGCGGGCAGGGAGATTTGGCTCTAGTGCCTTTCTCTGTGTGATTCATGAGTGGCTCTGGGAGCATTCATGCAGTATAGCTGGGAGTGGGGTTCAACATGCGGTTGTGCTGAGTGGTAACAGTGCTTGGAGGGGTTTGCTGCTGGTCACTAGCAAGACATTGTGAGAGACAGCCCAGGTTGGAGAGTGTTCAGGCGGCATAGCGGTGCCGCAGTCCCAGACTGCACTCCAAGGATTCCATCACATAGAGTGTTGGGGTTCTTTTAGGGATTGGCTTGTTTTAGCCTTCTTTCGAAATGGGATTATCTTATTTTTTGGCTTATTTTGAAAGCCGGGTTGCTTATTTACAATGTGAAAGTTGGCGGCTGAAGGAAAAAGTCTCTGACAACTGTGCAGTCACTCAAAGAAGAATATAAAAATTTATTGAAATAAAAGGTAAATATTAGAGCTGGTGAGGAAATGGAATTTTTGTTCCATGATAAATTCTAACATTAAAAAAATGTTCTGATTTGTAATGAAAAGATGAAATTCTGAAACAAAAATTCTGAAAAGCTTTGATTCAGGACCATGAACATATTTTGTTTTGATTCATTTAATGTTGTCTTTTGCATGATATCAAATATAATATCAAAATATTAAATATATGTATTAATACATTACATTCAAGATAATATTTAATATAATCAAATGAGATTTTACTGTATTATAAAAGTCAAACCAAAATGAATTAAAATGAAAACACTGTTGAAATTCTATGTATATGTAGTTACAGATAGCTGAATATCTTCTCTACAACTATATCTGAATCTCTCATTGATGGCAATAGGTTAATGAGTTTCAATGTGACAGATTTTTTCTAAATTAACCTTCTGAATTGAGAAGTTATAAATCAAGAAAAAAATTATATTGACCTATGAAAAGTCTTTTAAGAATTGGAAGTTTGTGTATGCAGACTGGTTGCTTGCATCATGAATTGAAGGGAAATGATTCTTCATTAATGAAAGGACAATCAAGATGCAGCATTTATACAGAATATAAAACTTAATAATAGTCCAATGTTCCAGACCTCAGTCAAAAATATGTGACAGAAAATTTTAAAAAAGAAAACGTCAAAATGTTCATGTTTTTGAACTCTTAGAGCTTCTGAGAGTTTGCTGTGTTTCATGCAAAACTTCTGCATGAATGAAAAATGCTGTTGAAGGTGGATGTTAATCTGTGTTTTGTACTATCTAATGTTTGTGAAAATACCATGGAAACATTTCAGCTGGATTGGTTACTCGGAGATAGTTGATTTCACAAGCAATTTCTTTAGGTTCCCTGGTTATATAAGCAGAGGGAAGGTAAATCCTAGGAAGAAATATGCTAACTCTGTAAGAGCTACGGGGTCCGCAGGGCAATCAGACCCAAGCAGACACCAGTTAGGGGGATGATGGATTGGGGGGCGGGAGGGGGAGGGGTTGTTGGTGGTGATGGCAACAGAGGGTTTGTCTAACAGTCCAATGGGGGAGTAGGATCTCTGTAGTTTGAGTTTAGATAAGATGCATATTTTGGAAACTAACCTGATTCATACTTCAAACATTTTGAGGTTCCATTGCCTCTACAGATATCTGTATTTTCCAGTGCCAAAGCTAGTGGGGCTAATGAAATGCAAAAACATATATGTAGTTTGACTACGTTAGTACTGGCATTTACATATTTGCTTGGTTTTAGTTATTTCTTTCATTAGGGCAAGAGTTATTTGTAGGAGAAAAGGCTTCACAAATGCACAAAGAAACTTCAAGAGTAAAATCTTCTACAGGCCATAAATACAAAAATGAAATGCAAAATCTAGTAGGAATTTGCCTTTTGCTTGCAAAATCATAATAAATGGGGAAAAAAAACTAGAAACTTTGCCGAAACAAAAATCCTTGCCTCTTCCTATCTTTACACTTAAATCTACCAGATTAACAAGGTCAGTAATATGCTCTCTACTTATAATCATCTTCACTTGGTTGGGAAGAGGAGGGTTTGTATTTCATTATACTTTGTTTCTTTAATTTTCTGTTACATATAAGGATTTGGATCCTTGGCCCTCATGTTTCCTTTGTGCTGCTTCATTGACACAAAAGGGACAGGAAGCTGCTTGTTAATTAGCAGTTGAGAATTACCCTAGCACTTAGCCCTTCACCAGGCCCTTCTTTCCTTCCTCATCATGGGGGGAATCCCTAGGCAGAGTAGGAGTATATCAGAGGCACACACGCATGTCAGGGGTGGATCCACTGCAGAATTAGAACAGGTTTGAGGTTTGTTCTGGAGGACAATTCAGCCCCCAGCAGTCTCCAGCTTTAGGGGAACAAAAAGGTGGCATAAAGCCTCCCTCTCAGCGGTGCTGAGTATTGCTCTGGTACACCTGGAATCTACCACATGATCTGCATCTGAAAAAGCCAACTACCCTGCTCTGGAGAAGGTCAGTTTATCTTCAGCTCCTGTCCAGGTATAGTTCACTACTTAGAATCATAGAATATCAGGGTTGGAAGGGACCTCAGGAGGTCATCTAGTCCAACCCCCTGCTCAAAGCAGGACCAATTCCCAACTAAATCATCCCAGCCAGGGCTTTGTCAAGCCTGACCTTAAAAACCTCTAAGGAAGGAGATTCCACCACCTCCCTAGGTAACCCATTCCAGTGCTTCACCACCCTCCTAGTGAAAAAGTTTTTCCTAATATTCAACCTAAACCTCCCCAACTGCAACTAGAGACCATTACTCCTTGTTCTGTTATCAGGTACCACTGAGAACAGTCTAGATCCATCCTCTTTGGAACCCCCTTTCAGGTAGTTGAAAGCAGCTATCAAATTCCCCACACCAGGTTGTTCACAGTCCCTAGAGACCAGTCACTTACCTCAGATCAACTGGTACTCTAGATATTACATCAAAGACAATGCTGGCAGCTAATTCTACCGTAAACTAACTAAAGGTTTATTAGATAAGAAAAGGAAAAGATAGTTTATCGAGAGGTTAAAGCAGGTATAATATATGCATAGGTGAGTCACAGTTTGTAATTCCAAATGATGGCAATGATGCAATAAACTGCCAGTTTCCCAAAGTCTTTTAGGGTACCCAGATTGTCTCTGGGAATCTCTGCTTTGCATCTGGTACACTCCCCTGTAAGAGTCCAAATAATCCAGAGATCCAGGATCTTTCCTTCAACCCCTATTTATAGCTTCTTCTCACAGAAAACAAGATGACAAGATCACTACCCACATTGGCTTTTCCTTTGATGACAGAGAGTGAGGAATACATTTTGAGTCTTTGACTTCCAATCATCACACACAATGACCACTTGCTTTGAAATTAGCACTTTTCTGTTAGAGTTCCTCATTTGCTTCCACAAGGCTTCTTTCTCATTTGATGGTACTTAGTTACAGGGGTATACACAATGTAAATGTTTGCTACTACATTTGCTGCTAGATAAGTGAAAAAAATGCAAGTAACAGCCCACTAGTTTTCATGAACTTTAAACACCAAATATATTCTTACACATTTAACAATCACTTTGACCTATACTAATACACAAGTGAATTGACCTGGGGCTCTAGCATGAGCTGACACTTAGTCTGCCACTGTCACAACAGGAAGAATGCCCTCCCCACACCCCTCACCCCCCACCTTGGGAGTTACTGGAAGAGAAGCTTACCAGCACACTGTAATGCTAGCAGCGAGGGTGCTCTGAAGTGTCGTATTGAGGAAGTGCTACAGAACAGTTTCTGTTCAAGCTTCAAGGAATTTGTTTAGAACATATTTTGAGGGGAATTAGGGATTAGTAACCAGGCCACATGCAAAGACAAGGCACTCGGAACCAGGCTGGGGAACTAGGATGGTTCCCCATCCATCTTTAGGAGAGGAGTTGTGGGAACTAGAAACTAGGTGTGGGGGGGAAGGGAACGAAGGGAGAGGGGTTACGCCATGTGGAAGGGAGCCAGGTCAGGGTATGCAGTGGTTTCATTTAAAGGAGTAGTGGGAATCAGGAACCAGCTTAGATGAGGCAAAGAAGTGAACAGTGTAGTAGGAATGATAAGAATAAAGGCTGAGATCACAGTCCTACCATCATTCTGTCCTCAACACAGATAAGAAAATTATTAAAACAATTGGAAATTGATTTTTTAAGTTGACTTAAAAGTGGGGAACCTGAGCTTTGTATCAAAATCAGAGAGAAAACACAGAGATATATACTTGTTTCTGGGCTGGATTCAGATACAAGGCATTATAGGCCCATGCTTATGGACCCAATTCCTGAAGTCACATAATGAAATCACAGTCTCAACTGTCATTTAAAAACATATTTATAGTCCTCATGGTTGAAATGAAAAATCTTGAAAACATTTGAGTAATGCAATGAAGTTTGCTTGCACCTGCAGACAGACTGAAACAACTCAGAGGGATGAATGGCTTTCATTCCTCGAAACTCTGAATCCTGCTGCTCTGGGTGGAGAGCCACCAATACCAGTCCAGCACAAAACTCTGTGTGTGTTGTGGAGGCTTTGCCACTGCCTGGGCACAGAGAACAGTGGCCCAAGGAGCTAGGGAGGCTCAGCCTGCCCAAAGAGGAGTGGTATGGGTCCCACACCAGGTCAGCAGACAGCACTTGTGTCAATAGTAGTTCTGGAGTGGGAGTGGGGAGATAATGGGATATATATAGGTGGCCTGATTGCCTTAACTCAGACCTGACTTGGTTTGTTACCAAGAGGATTCTCTGCAGCAGTGCACAGCTGGCAGCAGGCAACTGAA
Organism: Trachemys scripta elegans; assembly: GCF_013100865.1. Classification (NCBI taxonomy): domain Eukaryota; kingdom Metazoa; phylum Chordata; order Testudines; family Emydidae; genus Trachemys; species Trachemys scripta. The sequence goes on along the minus strand of NC_048299.1, from coordinate 117,484,539 downwards.
ATTGACAAGCGAGAGTTGCCACTTGACTTCTGGCTGCCAATTCTCTTTCCATGTCTTTTTGATGGGAACAGATGTGAGTTTAGAAAAAGCAAGGTAACATTTAAAAATGAGAATTTTAACCCCCTAACTTTGAACTCATCAGCTGAGAATTGCAGCTCTTGTCAAACTTCCGCTCCTATTTTCAGCTAAGAACTGAAGGAGGCGATTTCCAGAACCCATCTACAAAGGGATCATAAATCCCATCACACTTCAATTTATTTATTTAGTCAGTTAGTTATTCATTTCTATATAATTAGTTTGCCAGAAGAGTACAGGCAAATATGTCCCAATAAATGCAGTTACAGTATAATCTGCACAGTCAGCTAAAGAGAATCCAATTTCCATAATGTTTCTGGTTCTATAGACAAGGGATAAGCAAATTGTTTAGAGAAAATCAGAACCAGTATTATCACCCATTCCTAGAACTGAAAACTATCCAGTTCAATAAGTGTCCCTGTTTCTCCTGCCTGCCAATGCGCTTCTCCTGTGGCTATGGCTAATTTGAGTGCACTCCAGAGCTTTCTTTAGTTATGAGTATTGATTGAGGTGGTGCCTGAATTAGGTTCACACTAAGATTTTGGTTCAGAGATAATAGCACCAAAATATCTTTCTCTGTTCTTGCAAGATTTTGGTTTCAAATGGGTGGTGGAAATCTTTAGATGACTTCTGAGATTTCAGGGGAAAAATTACATGTGAATGACTGTTTGTCTAATAGCCACAAAATCTAAACCAGAAGTGGAAAATAGGTTTCGGTTTAGATTTGCAGATTTAGATCCTAAGCCTAGTCATCCCCCTCCCCGCCATCTCACCTGCCTCTCCCCTGCCCAGAAAGTGAAGGAGTTTCATATCAGAAGTTTCACTTTTAAACAATATCCATTTGAAAAGTACATACAAAAATAAATTGATTAAAATCACAACATTAAAGTGTATCAAATTTAAACAGAAAAAGTCATTAATTAATATTTATTTATTTTCTGATACTACTTAAAGCCAGGTACAGAGCTCCATTCTGCTAGGCAATGTTCAAACACCTTTTAAAAATAATCCATGCCCCGGAGAGCTCACAATCTATGTTAGAAGTTGATGAAATACATAGGGTGGAGTGTGAGGGTGAATTGAGTGGAGCGGTGAAGAAATGAGGTAACGAGAACACAATCATATTTTAGCAGAGTGAACATTAGTTATGGCTTATCACCTGTCATCTTCTGGCATCAGTGCAGAGGTGAGGTAATTCACATATTCCCAAAAGAGTAGCATCACATCCATAGTGTATATAATCCTGTTTTTTAGGCTCACCTACTGAAGCCAAAATATTTAAAACTGTGTGTTTAAAGAAATGCGCCTGGATCCATTTTTGTTGTTAATGTAAGACATGTCAACACTTCACACTTCAACATCCTGTAGAGTACATACATTGCATGTAGGGTGACCAGATGTCCCAATTTTATCAGGACTGTCCCGATATTTGCTTATTTGTCCCACATCCCGACCGAAGGTAGGTCAGGATGCGAATTGTCCCGATATTTTGCTTCTGCTCACAGGCGGAGCGGAGCCTGGAGGGGGCTCGCGCCTCCCCCGCCCCGACTCCGCACCCTCATTCCCCCATTGCATCCCTCCCCAAATCCCTGCCCTGGCCCCGTGCCCCCAGCCCTGCCCCCTCACTGCCCCATTGGATCCCTCCCCAAATCCCCATCCTGGCCCTGCCTCTTCCCCAAGCTCGCCGCATTCCTCCTCCTCCCACCTCCCTCCCAGGCTTGTGCTGATCAGCTGTATGGCAGCACAAGCACTGGAGGGAAGGGGGAGGTGGAGATGGAGCGGAGGCAAGCTGGTCGGGGGGGGGGGGGGGGGGGGGGGGGGGGGGGGCCCGGGGCCGGTTTGGGGGGTTTTTTTTGCTGGGGGGAGGTGCAGACAGAGCAGAGGCATGCTGGTGTTGGGGGAGGCGGGGTGTGGATATTTCACCTGTGTGGTCTGGTCACCCTAATTGCATGTCCCCCTAGCACAGGTATAAATAGCAGTCTAGATGCTGAGGCACTGCCTAGATGAATAAAGACACGCCTGAACCCTGAGGGTATATACATGGATATGTACCTTACACAGCTCTCTGCTCACTCAAGCAGTGCCTCCCCCATCTACACTGTAGTGTCCAGCTGCCTCCCTGCTGCTGGAGTTTTTCCCACCGCAAGGAATTGCCAGAGCCCTTCCCTGCTGCTGTGAAAGGCTCCAGCAACAGGGAAAGGCTCTGGTGAGCGGAAGGAGCAGGAAAAAACTCTAGCAGCTCCCAGCTGCCTCCCCACTCCCAGAGCCTATAATTGATATGTGTAGCTACACACCACAGTGTGCATTCAGTCCACTTTTCACTGTAGTGTGTAGCTACATATCCCTACATGTCAGTGAAAGTGGTGTGCAGTGCAGACGTAGCCATAGAAGTGCCTAACTTCATCATTATATTCCAGACAAATGGAGAGCATGCAGTCAGCTGGTATTTAGCAATTAAGGCCCTAATGCTGCAATCAGATCCACCAGTGCAGTGCCCTACACCTCTGTGAGCCCCATTGACCGCTCTGAGTATGTCTGTTTAGATCAATTTCTAGGACAGTTGCCTAAATTCAGATTAAATATGCCCTTGATTTCCAGTAGGAATGTATTAGTGACAGCTTTTATTTAATTTTCAAGAAAAGCTAAATCCTAGATCAAATTGCTTGATATTAAAAGAAATACACTTACAAACTAAAGTAACTTTCAACAACTCTGTTTAAAGGATGCCAAAGACTGATCTTAGATTAAAGGCCCTGTGCAGGATAAATGCAAAGTATTACATTTAGTTGAAACTAAGGCAAACAAGAGTGAAACACTGTACTGAAGAAATGTTCACAGATGTACATTAATGTTGAGATCATGAATTTTCACTCCAGTTGGCTACATGTCTTGAAACAAGAGCTGATTGTATTGTATTGTTGTTAGAAACATTATAGCCACAGTTCTTCCTTCCTACCTGTAGAGCCAGCTCTTAGTCTCCATCTACTGCTGAACCCGATTCACTGTTACTCACACCATTGTTGAAATGCATGCTAAAATTGTAGATTATTTCTGTTCACTGCACACTACATTGTTTTACCATGGTTAATGTTTTATTTATAAGGAAAATAAATTGTCAGAGTTAAAAAACACAGTGCATTTTGTTCTAGGCAACACATTGCTTTTATCACACAAATAATTTATTGGTTCTGCTCCCAGACGAGTTCTGTGCTGACCTTTCCAGGTGTACTGCATATTACTGCATAATTCTTCTTGTTTGGAAAATGTGTTTAACTTAGCCATTAATACATGTTGTCACAGCCTTTGTGTTCAGAATTAAGTTTGCTATATAAAATCTTGGACACATTATGCAGAGTTGGACCAAAACTAGAACCTCATATCTTAACCCCTTTGAATATTAGGGGAGGAAGACAGATTTGAATCCACACATCTGAACCCATCCCATCCTGTAACTAAAACCAGAAGTCCCTATTTTCCAGGTCCAGATCAGATGCTCTCCCATTTTGGTCCTCATGAGTTGTCAACCCAATATGGCAGAAATCTCAGAACAGTTCACATAATTTTAGTACCATTGAATTAAAACCTTGAAATTGATCCCTCAATCACTTTTACACCATATTTTGTAACTTTATACAAAATGCAATCCATATTGGTTCATCACCTCAGCCCACCTCTAGGTGTATGTTTATTTTGCAGCTTCTGTGAGAGAAGATTCTGAAGGATTTTATTTATGTAGTTGTAAAATTGTTACTTTTAGCACTTAAAAATGAAAGTTTCACAGAAACAATACAAAAGCCATTTATTATATATTTGAAGTTCATCCTATAGGATTTATCTAGTTACAACTTAACAAAAATAGCTCATTCTGATTTTAGTTTTGAATGGAAATGATCTTTTAGGGAAAAAAAAAATCTCATTCCACCCCCTCCCCACCCCCCGCTCTCCGTTCTCAATGAATACAGATATGGCAAGTGAGATGAAGATTACAATGAAGATATATGAAAACTATAACATTGATATCTACAGTTTTAGCATGCATATTTTTCATAGATTCCAAGGCCAGAAGGGACCATTATGATCATCTAGTCTGACCTTCTGTATAACACAGGCCATATAACTTCCCCAAAATTATTCCTAGAGCATAGTTCTTAGAAAAACATCTAATCTTTATTTAAAAATTGTCAGTAATGGAGAATCCACTACAACCCTTGGTAAATTATTCCAGTGATTAATTATGTCACACATAGAACTTCATGTAAACTGGCACAATTGTATGTTTTTTACAACTTTTCGATAATCCATTTTGAAGTCACCATTTTTGAATTATATCAGTCAGTTTCAAAAGTGTGAACATTCTAAATATTAATTAACATCTAAAGATTAATTAAATAATCAAATAATGAATGGGAGACTTTTTATGGATAGCATTTATGGAACCAGGGCCAGCTCTGGCTTTTTTGCTGCCCCAAGCAAACAAACAAACAAAAAGCAAACCTGCAGCGCGGCCAGAGTGGCAAAGCAGAAAAAAAACAAAACCCTGCGGGGCAACCGGAGCCAGGGTGCAGGGGAACTCCCTGCATGGCAGACATGCCCCGGCTAGCGGGGGGAAGGGGAAGGGAGCGGGGGGACAGAGAGAAGGGGGAGGCCAAGGGATTCAGTGGGGCGCTTGCCACGTGGCCCCAACTGCCACGCCGCCTGTTGGGAGGGCTCCGCACCGCTCCAGTCGGCGGGGAGGGAAGGACGCGAGCTGCCCTGCCAGGCTTGCTATAGACCTGGCACCGACTGGGGCAGATGGAGTGCGCAGCCCGCTCCCAGCAGGGCGCTCCCCTCCTCCGCACCACCGCCCTCTACAGGGCGACCGGATCGGCAAACAAACAAACAAAAAAAAAAGCGGTCGTGCCACTCTAGGAGTAGGCAGAATGCCGCCCCGTAGAATCTGCCTCCCCAAGCAGGAGCTTGCTCGGCTGGTGCCTGGGGCCAGCCCTGTATGGAACACAGACTCCAAGTTATCAGGGGTAAATATGGATAAACAGCTAGATGCTACTCAGACATTCAGGATATCCTCTGGAACATCAGCAACAGAATTGGTTACTGGAACAAGTAGCACCTGTACAATACCCTGACAAGACATATTTTTTTGACTGTGGTATCTATTTTTTTTTCTTTTTGCAATATGTAATTGCCTTTTAAAATTATATTACACCTTAAATGCCATTGTTTTCCTTTCCAACCTTCTCAATAACAAGCAAATCTGGAATGGTATCCTCTCTTCTTGACAGTGGATCTTTACAGAATCTAGTTTGGGAAAAAACAAAACAGAAAAACTTATCAGATCATTTAGTCTATAGCATGGTCCATGTAGAATTGTTCCTTTCTGTAAAAGAGCTAGTGTTTTGTCCAATGCAGATTAAAATTTGCTAGAGGACATTGTTCCACCTCTTTCCTTTCCACAAGAATTTACATGTCACTACGAGGAGTTATTTCTGACTTTCATTCTTAATTTACCCTTTCTTAATTTGATACAGATACTCCCAGACACTTCTCCTTTCAGCATTCTGAATACTTCTACTCCCCCCCTTTCTGCCTACACCTGTCAAATCTTTGTAGACTATTATGTTTCTTCTTAGTTATCACTTAACCTAGCTATACATATTTAACTCTGTTAATCTTTCTTCAGCCCATTCTGTGAACCTTCCAGCCCCTTCTGTGAACTCCCACCAATTTGTCAATGTTTTTTGGTCATGAGATGCTCAGAACTGAAAGCAGATATACATATAGAGAGGCAGACATACTTTGTCCAGTGATGTGATCTCTTTTTGTATGGTGGTACCGTTTTTCATACTGGATGTTATTATTAATTAATTATTAATTGTTAATGGCAAAGATCCTGTGGCACTTTTATGAATAGGGTATCTTGAATAGTGTTGCTGTGTTCAAGCTAGAAGTGGCTGTATTTCAGTGATGGTTTAAGTGATTTGTCTACATATACGGTGTAAAACATAAGGTGTAATCTTCCTTTAGAACATTATAGAAGTGTAATATTATTAAAATGCCTTTTAGCAAGTTGCATAAGTTATTCCTATAACACCACCTGGAAAGGTTAGATCTACTAGGTAGGTTGGTGAGTGTAAATTATAATTGACATTAAAAGGGATAATTTACACTCCTGAGCTGCTTTTTCTGGCTGACCAATTGGGAGTTTTCTAGCCACACAAGTTTTTATACATCCTTTGTATCAAATCAAAAAATCCAAATGTAAAATGTTGTACAATTTAACTGCTTCAGAACACCATGTCTGAGAATAGCAGAATAATGTTGCTTATGTAAATTATAGCAGCATTTCATGGAACACCTCTCAGTGAAGTGACAGCATTGGCACATGATAGTATTTAGGAAAAGCTGGCGTATGTTGTGCCTTCCCTCACAGAACATTTCCATGAAGTACTGTTTGATGATATAATACATAGTGATCAGATATAGTATTTTATTGCTAGGCAGAATATATTTTGTAACTGTAAATATCACAGTTGGGCTATGAAATTTGGTTAAGTTAATGATTTCTTGTTCATAAATACAATATATTGGATTTTCAATTAAACATTTTGTTCCTCATATGATATAATCAAATACTATGAGAGCCCTGCACATATCTCTAGTAAAGAAAATATTAGGAGACCAGTTCTGGATTTCACGGTCAGAATGATGCACCACCATAGCCACAAACATTCTTCAAAGATGAACTGAAATGATTTTTTAAAGTATATATGCACACACAGGATCTTAAACTATTAAGATCTTAAACTTTTCAGGGCCATTAGAGTTTTGTCATTGATTTCAGTCAGACTACAGTTTCTCAATAGCAATATATGGGTAGATTTAAAAATTACAAGTAAGTATACGTTGAAGGAGAATATTGGGAAAACAAAACCTCAAACCTTTTAAATTTACTATTTCAAATTCATATATATTTTATGTTGAAGAATCCTTATATATTCCCTAAACAGCTTAAGATAGGATTGATTGATTGCATTTATTTTAATTTACCTTTCACCCACAGATGAGCATACGTAAAGTGCTGATTATGTTTATCTGAGTGTAGCTTTGGAAACTCCTTCCACAACTAGTTCCATACAAACACCTCTATAAATTACAGGATTGAGTTCTACTCTTCTTCTTGTATGCAGAATCTGCAGAAGTTTTGAACTGTCATTTGATTATTACCAAGAAAATCTAGCTATATTTCCCATTATTTGAACCAATGTAAGCATTTGGGTTTTCAGAGTAGCATACACAGTGATAGAGATCTTGTAGGGCATTGATTACTTTTCCATTAAAAAAAATCCACCCTCAATAATTGTTGGAGAGGTTGCCTCAGCTATTCCTCTAGAAACTTACTCCTGCCAATGATCATCACTTTTGTATAATCTGGATTGAGTTCCAGCCAATTCGCTTTCATTCACATTCCAAACTCAGTAAAATGATAAGAAGTTCATAAAACAATTTATTGTGGTTTACAATATATAGACAAGGAAACCCCATATGCTACTATGCACACTTATGACATTATTGAAAATAGCGATACAAAATAAAACCAACATAACCCTCCACACACAACATATCCCAAAGTCAAGACTTTCCCCACCAAACCTCCATCTCTTATAAGCTATCAACCTTCACGTCCCAACCTCTTCAGCTATCTGGGCAAAAAAATGGGCCTTGCAGTATGCTTGAAGGTCAACACTCTTCAACTATTTGGGGGAGGGCGGGAACAGAAGCTTCTTTCCACAGTGGGGGACCTTCCTGAAGCATGTTCTACTTCCAGCCACTCTATTAAATCAAAGGTGGATCCAGCACAAGTATCTCTCCAGACATGTCCGAAGTTATTTAGAGTAATATTTTCAAAAACACTTGGCATTGTGGAGTGCTTTTGAAAATCTCACCCTTAGCAATTTATAGGTCCAAAATAATACTTTCAATTCCATCTGGAAATCCAGGCAGCCAGTGCAGCATGCAGAGCCCTGGTGTCATATATTCCCAGTGAGATGCACAGCTTTCCAGGTGGGATCCTATGTTCTGTATCACCTTCAGTTTCCAAATAGTTTTAAGCTGTGTAGCCCTGTGTAGCATGCATTCCACTGTTCCATCCTTGAGGTGACAAAGACCTGGATCATGATACCAAGGTCAGTTTCTGAAAGAAACAATCACACTCTCCTTGCTGGGCACAAATGGAAAAAGCTTTCCTGATCACTGCTGCTGTATGATCTTCTAAAGAACTTATGTTTGATGTAAAGGAGATGTAGAACGAAATATAATCAGCATACTGATTACATTGCTGCCCAAAACATATTTCACTGTTCCCCAGTGGCTTTATATACTCACTCAATATGAGGGATTACAAGGCCTTTGGGGATCATGAGCCATTCCCAGTGCTATTATCTGGGATGTTTTTGAAAAAAATAAAATAAAAAAATACTCAGTGAAGAGCCCCCCATCCACCTTGTAAGATCCTAGAGCTAGGTCAACAGTACCATTTGGTCAATGGTAGCGGAGATATATTTCACTAAATTGACATTGATCCCTTATGCCGGTCCATCACCAGGTCTAAAACCAGATTGGAAGCAATCCAGGAATGCGTGTAATGCACATGTTACTGACATAGTCCCATCATCACTTTTTCAATAACCGTCCCTAAAATTGGGAGCTATTGGTTGATATAGTCTAAGAATGGCTAATGCCCATCACCTGCCATTTTGCCCACCAGAAGTGTTATGTTAATAATCCTCATCAAAAACAAAGCTCAAAGTTTCTACCTTAGGCGTAACTAATAAAGAAGAGTATGGGTTTATCTCATAAGGGGTAGGGTCACAGATGTCTAAGCATGCTTAGAACTTCAGTCACTAAAATGGGGTGAAACCCATCTGACGATACCGAATTCCTCACCTTCCATTCCAATGCTGTTTCCGAAGAAGCATTCAGAACACTCCAAACCACACAGCTAGTTACTCAGAATAGTTTTGAGCACTGGTGCTCATAGTAAATCATATTCCTTTCACATGATTTGGAATTAATTCTGTTTATTTGGAGTAAAAGAAGATCATGTGTTACATGTAGCTTATATGTTTATGACCTTAGGCTTCTGTGCAGTGCACTACCTTTAATGTCTGACATCTGTAGAAGCCATTATAACACCCAACTGAAATCAACTAAATGGTAGCAAACAACATATGCACTTTCTAAGCCAGTTTGAGAATGTTAGTGTATCACAAAAAGAAATCTTTTTCCATTCTATGTGCTTTGTAAAATGAATATTAAAGCAGTCAAAATTATTCTATAGAAAGTAATAATAAAAAATTAGTATTGCTTATAATACCAAAGGAAAACATCCACCGTTTTGCACCAGAATATCATTGTTAAATTGTTTTTTAATCACTCTATTTGATATTTGATATGTGGCAGTAAAAGTGTTTATATTATGAATTGTACAGTAAACCTTCAGTTTAGGAGCAAATTAATAGTCTGGAACCGTGAGAATCTGACTATATCTGAATATTGATGATCTCACTTTCTGAGTCTCTCTGGGACTGGGGGTGTGAGGTGTTGATCATTGCTTCCCACTGATAAGCAAAATATTTCCAGAGCGTGAAAAATTCTGTGGTGTGTGAGAAGGATAAACCATAATCTGCATCAACACAGTAACTTCTCCTCTCCCATTTGCATTGAAAATCAGGTAGAAGTTATGCTAAGCTCTCTATTATAGCCTCATGTATGTGAAAGGTCTTCCCCTTCATTTGAATAAGGCCTCTTATGCATGTGAAAAAAGCACATTTAAAAGGAATGTTCCTTTAATTAGGATGGCATTTAGAAGCAGAATCCTTAAATGTTCACTTTTTGTGATGCTAAATTGTGGAGTATTTTTAAATGAATTGTAGCAGTCATTTTCATTAAGCATTTTTATTTTTATTTATTTTTAAAAGGAAATGACATGATTTACAATGTGAAGTGAAGGAGTAGATTAATATGACTAGCTAGATTAAGGAAAATTTAAATCAGAGTGTTTGATGAAATGTTGGAAAATGTTTAAATATAGGATTAGACTTACAATATAGAAAGCAGTCAAGGAGATCAAAAGAACTCTGTTCAGAAAGTCTTATTAAAAAGAGAGGAAAAAATCTATTGAATGAATTCTTATAGCTAAATGATTAAAGAGTGTTTTTAATATATTACATTAAATCTGACTTTAAAATAAAAATAAACACTACAGACAGTGAATGAATTAGTGATTGTATTCATTTTTTATGAAAGCAAAGTGACTGGGCCTATACTGGATCTTGCATAAAACATATATATGAAACTATGGCATTTAACTTAAAAGTAGTCCCCTGGAGAATAATGATAATCTAGCATGCAGCTTTATGAAGACAGAAGTTAACTGATTGACATCTATATGAATATGGATTTCTTAAATCCATATTTGATTCTCTACCTCTAAAAAATCAAATGAAACCTAATAACTGCATTTTAAGCAAACCTTTGGGAGAATATGCTTAATCTTCTGGTGTCCAATTCAATAAAAAATACATCCAACTTCCACTTTGTGGAAACCTAACCAAGATCATGGAAATGGCTTCCATAACCTTTAGTGGCTTCTATATCTCTGCAAGCTAGAAAATTTTTGTTGTGTGAAATTTTGTCCTTGGAATGTTCTTACTGCACAATTCTCAAACTATCATGCAAGCCTCTTTATAGTCAACCACAATAGAAAATAACAATTATAGTCAATCACAATCTGGGGAGGGTCTCACTTGTCCCAAATGGTTATCATTTTCAGTGTTGCTAACACAACTAAGGTAAAGAAAGAAAAACCAAACAAAAAATATCCAAAGGAAAAGCCCAAGACAATTTGGTCAACTACTTATGAGCCAATTCACCAAGGTCTCCTTCACAATGAATATATAGTAGTCAACCCTTTTAATCTACTTCCCCACAAGTTATCTTAGCCCTAGGACCTGACTAATGCTCCTAACTATCTAACCAACTCCTACATCTATGAGAGACTACACAGACTGAGTGCAGTTCAAGAGGCTCATACACTTGGATAGTTTTATGTCTGTATGCACCTAGAATTTGAAAGGCTGCCTGAAACCATTAATTATGGTAGACACATGTACAGTGTTCTACAATTTAAGTTATTAAAAGTAATTTATCCAGTTTCAAAGATACCTTATAACAATCTTGACTGGAAACTGCAAAAGAAGGACGCACAATGTAACTCTGTACACTTCCTTACTAATTAAGAAGCTTCAAGATATGGTCAATTGACTGATTTGGGTCATCACCCAAGAGACAGTCAGTATGTTACTTATCACCAGATCTTTGCTCAGCCATCAGCTTTCAGGTCAGTTATTATTCACAGCAGGAGCTGATGCTGCAAACACAGGTGGAGCCAAAAGACTATGGTCTTTTCCTGATGCACTAGCAGGCAATCAGAATTGCTAAAAAATAAAGACAGTTAAAGGTACCTTCCTGAGACAGGTACCTGATGTAACAGGAGGACTCCCAGGTGACAAGCCCAGAACCTCAGTCTTCTCCCTTCCAGGTGTCTTCAGCAGTTGGGAAGTGATGTACTGAAGGAAAAGGCCATTTTATCCCACTTCTGCTGAGTGGTTCAACTTTGTTCCTTTTCTTAGGTTCTGGTGTGGACCAATAAGATGGTGACCCAGACTTCTGCTGAGGGTTTGAAATGTCCAACCAAAATAAGAGTCATCTCTCTCTATCCAATCAGGAAATGACCATCACCTTTTGAAGTCTTGCAATCGGGACTGGAATATTCCAATCTCTTTGTGCAGCACAGTGACAGTGTATACCTGCCCTGCACTGGACAGGAAGGGGTTAACCCCATACTGGGGGCTGAGGAAGCCATGCCTCTCACCCCTGATGTGCATGTTCCAACTTCAACCTCAGTATAAAAGGAAGCCACCTAGTTCATTCTACTCTGACCGTGGAGGACAGAGGACATGTGTTGAAGGCTCCTGGCAGGAGCTGTCGGAACCCCAGACCATGGAGGCCCAAGCAAATACCCAGATAGTCGTGGAAGCCCGTGAGGAGAAGGAGTCATCAGGAGCTTTGCCTGCAGACCCAGCGCACCTGCAGACTACAGAACAGGAAGACTGGGTACGAAGCAGCCCAAGGGACCCAGACATTGATCCAGTTGTGGAACCAGGAACTGAGTCAGCATGTTTTGGATGGATTCCTGCTGACCCACTGGCAGATACACTGATTGCTGATAGTGCCCTGGGCTGGGACCTGTTGGAGTAGGGAGGGTCCAGGAACTCCTGGGAACCCTCTGGGTGGTGGCCGTCCACTGTGGGCCATTAGGTCACACCACCCTGCAAATAAGGGCAACCCCACTTACTCTCGCCAATAGGCCACATCACTCTGCATATAAGGGCAACCTTATTGACTCTGATCTCTGAGGGCAGTCCTAATGACTCTGGCCACTGGGCCTTATTGCCCTGCATGGAAGGCAGGCCTATTGACTCTGGCCATTAGTCTGTACTGCCCTGACTCTAGGGGTAGGCCCATGGATGTTGGCCACTGGGTACTACTGTCCTATACTGAAGTGCGGTCCTATTGACTCTGACCATTAGGACATACCACTCTAAGGAAAAGGGCGGTTATTTGGACTCTGCAGCTATAACACTCCCCTTCCCCCAAAGGGCGACAGGGTATACCTGCTCAAAAACAAACACATCTTGTCACACCAGCTTGTGTAAGACCAGTTAGGCCATGGCTGTTGGTACACCCCTAATGAGACATACCTTGAACACTGGAGTGTTTGCTCGAGTCAGCAACTCAATTATGCAAACTGCTTTCCATGGGCTCCTCTGAGGTGCATCCCTTGGCCAACTTTGAGATTATGTTTGCTAAAATTGCTGTTTTGCCATCAACATTCTGCTAGGTGCTGAAATCTCCAGTTTAAAGTTTATATAATATATGCAAAATCCCTCCCTATTGTTTGATGCTCTCTAAACTTGTTTTAACAGTCCATGATCAAATGCAAAGTCCCTTCATGAACTCTTATTCTCCAGCAGGCTGTAAGAGCTGGATAAATCTTCCATTTCTGCTCTCCTTGTTTTAACAACATTGATAGGACCTTGGTATGTGTGGCTGACCTAAGTCTGTGCATTATTAATCAAACAGTTACATTTCTGACTATGTCACTCTGTGATCAAGTGTCCTTATAAAACACATTGTTTAGTTTCATTTCCTTTTATTTACTGCCTCTTTCTGCACAGGTGTTTTTCACTAACTTGATAGGATAAACATGCTTGATTGCAGACACTAGCCTTAGTTCTTCACTTTGTCACTAAACTAAAAGAAATCAATATGAACACAACCCTTTTGTTTTCCTAACAAAATTGCCCATGAGGTAAATCCTGTTATTAAAGTTTACAATATTCTTCCTAAAGCTGTATCACTTATGGTCAACTTCTCTTTTATACATATAACTTTATTTAATCAAAATATTGGATTTTATCAAGCTCCCAATTTTCACTATTATATTTGGCACATTATATATATATATATATAAATTCATTCACAGACAAGGAAAACACATTCTAATGAAAGGATACAGATATTCTAAGTTTTCTTAGGCTGCCTGAAGAAATCTTGCCATTAGACCTTGATTTTTTTCTCTCAGCCCTCTTCCCCACTTTTTCTAAACAGTCTTGATGCTGGCACAACTCTTAAATAATAATAAATCATAATTTTGGGGCTTTAGTTGCTACAATAGCAAAGTGTAAATATTATTTTCAGTAGTTTCCTGTATCTTCTGATTATATACAGTAATTTAAAGCCACCTTTTTACTTCCAAAATTCCTGTAAATTATGGTAAAACTGCCATGACTCAGATGGCCTCTGGCCTAGCACATATGTGCAGAATAAAAAGTTCACAAGAAGACTTCTAGCCCCACATGGCACATGCCATGAAAGGGTGAGGGATAATTGCAGTCCCTATGCTCTTAAGAAAGGAGGAACAAACTGAGGTGGGGACTGTTGTAATAATTAAGCTTACAAATTTACTCACATTGTGAGCTGAACTGTAAAAAGTATGTGAACATTCATAAGATGCCATAATAACCTATAATAAAAAATGTTGACAGGAAAAGATACAAAAAGGAGATAAAGCAACAGAGGGTCCCGTGGTACCTTTGAGACTAACAGAAGTACTGGGAGCATAAGCTTTCGTGGGTAAGAACCTCACTTCTTCAGATGCAAGTAATGGAAATCTCCAGAGGCAGGTATATATCAGTGTGGAGATAACGAGGTTAGTTCAATCAGGGAGGGTGAGGTGCTCTGCTAGCAGTTGAGGTGTGAACACCAAGGGAGGAGAAACTGTTTCTGTAGTTGGATAGCCATTCACAGTCTTTGTTTAATCCTGATCTGATGGTGTCAAATTTGCAAATGAACTGGAGCTCAGCAGTTTCTCTTTGGAGTCTGGTCCTGAAGTTTTTTTGCTGTAAGATGGCAACCTTTACATCTGCTATTGTGTGGCCAGGGAGGTTGAAGTGTTCTCCTACAGGTAAAAAGGAGATAGAAAGACTAAATTAGTTTGAACAAAAAGACCTCCTGATATAACTCAAAGATTCTGTTAAGATCATGCTTGGTAATCAAGAAAATATGTATTGGGAAACTGATTAACCAAAATTGGTGTGCTATATATTATGCCTAATTGCTAGACAAAATAATAAGAGGATGGGCTATTCAACCCATCAGTCCCTTTTTGGATCCTTAAAGGAGGAGACTTTGGTGGGAAATGAAAGGAAGAACACTTGGAGGCTACTGGAGCAAACTTCACTATAATGGCTTCCACCACTACTGTCTGCTCGGACCCCAGACTTTCTTTATCATAATCTGAGAAATGTCCTGACCAGACCAGGCCAGAAAGAGGGACCCAGATGACCTCGCTACCTCCACCAGCTCCAGCTAAATCCCAACCACAGAGAGGACCATGTGCCCTTTTCTTTCCCTACCTTATTTATTCTCTTTCCTCTCTCTCTCTCCTTTTTCCTAGCCAAGACTGCATGTTTTGCAACACTGATATAAGCCTGTGCCCAGAAAGATGCTATTATGAGTTTGCCGAGTCTTGGAGTGGCTGATAAGATTGTGGGCCATGCCTGTGTTTATCCAGCAGTGAGGCTGAAAGTGAATGTCGACACCAAAGACAGAAACTGCATTTTCAATCTTTGTTCTTTTCCCTCCCCATTTTGTGCATGTTTGTCTTATTTTGTCTTTTTAGGAAATGGGATTTGACTTCAACATCAACAGCACCAATGACAGTTCCAGCCCACCAACTAACCCCTTCTCTTTTTCTGATACCATCTAAGAGACTGTCAAAGAAGGTTTTTTTTTTCCTTTCCAGCTAAAGCAAAAAGGAAAAAGAAGTGTTGTTAAAAATGAAAGCCTTATTTAATACTTTACATTTCAAATGCTTTAACTGTTTTTTCTTCTTTTCTGTATCTTTAATAAAAAGGATTTAACACTTTTTAAGGTTGGACAATGACTGGGTTATGTACCTTTGGCCCATTTATGCCAACTAAATTATTACAACAGTCCATGCCCATTCTAACAAATGGGATATATTCTTCCCTTGATATATTCTAATGTGTGGCTCCTCAAAATAGCATTCTCTGAAACACCTGTGGTTCCCTTTTGTGTTTAAGACCATCATCTGCCACATCGACCCTACAAGATTATTTCATATGATTTTGATTTATCCTCCTTCAGCATTGTGTCCCTTGGTGTGCAATAGTGGGATTGTGTGAGCTCATGCACACTCATAGGCAGGGCACACAAGGCATTTTTGCTTATGTGAACACAAACATGGGGGTTTGTGTTTGCATGAACATGACCCATTTATAAATGTACAGTTTGAGATTTGCATATGCAAGTTCACACATGATTCCCAACTGAATGAGGGAGTTTAAGAAAAGCTCTGCAAACTGCAAGCAGGAGGTTCTGTATAGTTCTGCCATTTTATTTATTTATTCATTCGTTTATTGTCTTTAACACTTCAACATACAGTACTCTTTTTCATTCAGATACATACACTGATAAGCACTGAAACCTGTTTGATAAAATATGCACCTATTTTCTACACTTTTCATCAAGACAGTGTTTTAAATGGTATATATACTAAATATGTTGTGCTCAGATATGTAGGGCCAGAATTACTACTTCATTTACACCAGCATAAAACTCCATCGATTTCAAGTTATACTGGAATAAATCTGAGGTAATGTGTAGTGACACGGTGAAGCCCTTTATTTCAAACAAAGGTGGACATGCAGATAATGAGCCTGAGAAAACTAGGAATATTTAGCTCTCAAAGGAGAAAAGTTAGAGATTTAATTGACCTATTAAAGTTATTATGATGATTGGCAAAGTTGATCAGTCTCTTCCTGTGTGCTGTCCTACAGTACAAGTTATTGGCATGTAAATGTAAAATGTAAAAGCCAGTACTAACCCTAACTGTTATTTACAGTGTAGTTATAGCTGTGTTGGTCTCTGAGGAAGAGCTCAGTGTGGCTCGAAAGCTGGTCTCTCTCACCAACAGAAGCTGGTCAAATAAAAGATATTATCTCACCCATCTTGTCTCTCGAGTACATAACACAGCATTTAGCAATTTTCACATAGTATTTTGATCTGTAATAGGGAGAAGCTAACCGGCATGAAAAGCTCTCTTCCTCATCCCTGATTCCCATCCCTGTGACGTGTGAGTGGGTGAAAGTAGGGAGGAAATGCTTCAAAGGAAACACTAGCTGTCAGGGCATGTGTACATTCTCTGTGTTTAGGTTCAAATCCTGAATTCTATCTACCTATACACAAAAACATGCTAACTTAAAGCAAAACAAAAGTACATTTATCTCCCCTGCCTGCCCCTCCAAAAGTAAATATGTGGTAAAACTTCTCCAAAGAGAGAGTTTAAAGTCAAGTGCTTTTCCCAATCAATGGGAATCAATGAAAGAGTTTCTTTTCATCTCAGTCAACCTTAATCTAAAAGGAAGATGGCAGCTTCCACGGAATGACTAAAAATAATGTTGATTGTTTGTTTGTTTGTTTTTAAATCCAGTTGTATGGATTTAAAACAAGATGGTATAACTCTAAAATTCTGAAAAATAACTAGCCCTTTGTTAAAAATTCTCCAAAAACATTAATTTTAATGATCAGAAATCTAGTCTTCTTATGATAAAAGTGGAACCCATACCTTCATAATGTATCATTTGTATTAATATAGCACTTAGATCTCCATTATGTTAGGTGCTGTACAAACACAGAACAAAAAGCTTCAGAACATATCCTCCATTTTCCCAAAGGTTGTGCAATACCTGATGAAATGGAATCCACACTCCTTTACATCATCTTCCTATCTATGCACTAAGATTTAGTATCCCTGTCAGCTGCTACAGGATATGCAACTGGAAGTACTTCAGAGAACACTACCTTATCAGCTCTAAACCATTCTTCCTTCATTCTGGGACCTCGCTCTCACATAAAACCTGTTACCTTTGCACTCTGTAAGAAAGTCACACTTCAATTTCCAAGATCCTATATTCATAATAATAGAATCTTCTACCACCTCACCTACCTCTCCTAATTATTTAGCAATGTTGTTGCTTAAGTCTCTGGTGGGGCTCCTTGGGGAAAATGAAATAGGGATCCTTAAGGACTGCCAGAAGGGGAATCCCATCCAATGGAAATAAACTCCCCTTTATTTCTGGGTGTTCCATTCATAATTAGCTTGACTGGCCTCCTTTAGAGATCATAGTATTCAGTTACCTCCAGAGGGCCCTTTCCAGAGTAGCTTCACATGTATTCACTGTACAGCTTACTGTATGCTGTGTATCCTAGAGATGTACAACATTAGTTTTCATGTGGCCCATTTTTAACTTCTAAGCCTCAGTTGCTTCCATCTGGTATATACCTATCTCACTTATTCTCATGAGAAATTACCATGCATATGACACCCAGCATCTCCACTCTGATTCAGCTGCCGCTGGTTTCCTAACTCCATCATTGTCCTTTAACTCTACTCACAGTCCTAACATACTACTTTGATACCTGGAAAGCTACTAGAACAATGTATAAAACATGCAATTTGCGAATACCTGGAGGATGAAGGGGTAATCACCAGCAGCCAGCATGGATTTACCAAGAACAAATCATGCCTAACCAGCTTGATTTCCTTCTTTCTAAGAGTAACTGATTGGATGGATAGGAGGAATTGGGTTGACATAATATACCTAGAGTTTAGCAAGACTTTTGACAAGAGTTCCATATGACATTCTGATAAGTAATCTGGAGAAATGTGGGCTCATCAGAAATACCATTAAGTGGATACATTGCTGAATTCAAATATGACAATTAAAACAACTGATTGGCTACTGTTTCTAAGATATTTAAGCTTTTACATTTTATGTCTATGTATATTGTATAGATAGTAGAGTTTTAATCATAAATTGTAAACCTAGGTCTTTTCATGTATTTATGGTTGCTTTACATGATAATATTTCACCTATCCTGTTTATGTAACACTTTACAAATCAGCAAAAGGGTTATATAAATAAAATTTATTATGAAACAAAAGGCAAAAAACTATTATGTACATAGTTTAGTCCTATTCAGTGTCTACTCAGCGCTTCTTGGCTTGTCTCTTGTATTCATTAAATGGAGCATCTCTTGTCACTGTCTAGCAATAGTCTGCAAGCATTGATGGGCTCCATTTGCCCTTGTGGTGGGGCGACTACCCCACACCCAGAGAGAGTGGGGCTGCGGCAGGCCTAGGCGCCTGCGTAGACGCGCGGCCAATCAGGAAAGGGCTTACTTGGAGCCAATCAGAAGGCAGATTGGGGCCAACCAATCAGGGCCCGGCTTAGCCATATAAAAGACTGCCCAGAGCAGGAGCAGGCAGTCTGTCCCAGGCCTTTAGAGGGGAAGGTCTGTCTCCAGAGCTGGGAGACCAGCACCACGGACAGCGCAGTGCAGGCCAGCCTGAGAGAGTGGGAGAAGGCCCTACTCCGTAGCCTGCCAGGCGGCAGGCCTGGGAGGAGGAGGCCAAGTGTAGAGAAGGGCTGTTGGGGAAGCGGTCCAGAAAGATAGACAGAGGAGGAAGGAGAAGGAAGACGACAGGCGGGACACCACGAAAAGAGGGTGCTCTTCTGGCTCAAACTAATTCCCCGAGATGACCAGGAGGAGGCGCCGCAGCGGTGAGCTACCGACCCTGTCACAGCCCTGATAGCGTTTCTCCATTGTTGCAATGTCCTGGTGAAATTGCTCGCCGTGCTCGTCGCTCACTGCTCCGCAGTTCAGTGGAAAAAAATCTAGATGAGAGTGCAAAAAATGTATCTTTAGTGACATGTTGCAACCAAGGCTTTTGTATGCCTTGAGGAGGTTTTCCACCAACAACCTGTCGTTGTCTGCCTTGTTGTTTCCGAGAAAATTTATTGCCACTAACTGGAAGGATTTCCATGCCGTCTTTTCCTTGCCATGCAGTGCATGGTCAAATGCATCTTGAAGAAGTTCACGAATCTGAGGACCAACAAAGACACCTTCCTTTATCTTAGATTCACTTAACCTTGGATATTTTCCACGGAGGTACTTGAAAGCTGCTTGTGTTTTGTCAATGGCCTTGACAAAGTTCTTCATCAGACCCAGTTTGATGTGTAAGGGTGGTAACAAAATCTTCCTTGATTCAACAAGTGGTGGATGCTGAACACTGTTCCTCCCAGGCTCCAATGACTGTTGGAGTGGCCACTCTTTCTTGATGTAGTGGGAATCTCTTGCACGACTATCCCATTTGCAGAGAAAACAGCAGTACTTTGTGTATCCAGTCTGCAGACCAAGCAAGAGAGCAACAACCTTCAAATCACCACAAAGCTGCCACTGATGTTGGTCATAGTTTATGCACCTCAAAAGTTGTTTCATGTCGTCATAGGTTTCCTTCATATAGACTGCATGACCAACTGGAATTGATGGCAAAACATTGCCATTATGCAGTAAAACAGCTTTAAGACTCGTCTTCGATGAATCAATGAAGAGTCTCCACTCATCTGGATCGTGAACGATGTTGAGGGCTGCCATCACACCATCGATGTTGTTGCAGGCTACAAGATCGCCTTCCATGAAGAAGAATGGGACAAGATCCTTTTGACGGTCCCGGTACATGGAAACCCTAACATCACCTGCCAGGAGATTCCACTGCTGTAGTCTGGAGCCCAACAGCTCTGCCTTACTCTTGGGTAGTTCCAAATCCCTGAGAAGGTCATTCAGCTCACCTTGTGTTATGAGGTTTGGTTCAGAGGAGGAGGATGGGAGAAAATGTGGGTCCTCTGACATTGATGGTTCAGGATCAGAAGTTTCATCCTCTTCCTGTTCCTTGTCTGACTCAAGTAAGAATGATTCTGGTGCATCAGGAACTGGCAGCCCTTCTCCTTGGGGTACTGGGCGTATAGCTGATGGAATGTTTGGATAATGCACAGTCCACTTTTTCTTCTTTGACACACCTTTGCCAACTGGAGGCACCATGCAGAAGTAACAATTGCTGGTATGATCTGTTGACTCTCTCCAGATCATTGGCATTGCAAAAGACATAGATTTCCTTTTCCTGTTCAACCACTGGCGAAGATTTGTTGCACAAGTGTTGCAGCATTTGTGTGGGGCCCACCTCTTGTCCTGATCTCCAATTTTTCAGCCAAAATAAAGGTGATAGGCTTTTTTAACCATGGTGGTTATACTGCGCTTTTGTGATGCAAAAGTCACTTCACCACAAACATAGCAGAAGTTATCTGCACTGTTCACACAAGTACGAGACATCTCTGCTCACTTTGGCTAAACAGAAATGTGTCTCTTTGCAAAATCAAACACTGACAAATAAGAGAGCATGACACTATATGATTTCTAGAGCTGATATAGGGCAATTTGTTCAGCAGAGTGATGTAAGCTTCGTTATGATTGCATCATCCATGACTTCTAGGAATAACATGATGCAATTCATATCATGTATGACGCAATACCAGCTTCAGATTGCATCATTCATTGTTTTGCCTAAAAAGAAAGTACTGTCCAAACCCAGTCATAGATTTAGTCATAGATCCAGTCAAAGATGTATTTTAGTCCTTTCTGGTTTAAATTGAGATCCCTTCCCTTTCTAACTCACTTATCCTCCGCCATTCCCAAGTCAAGGGTAGTATATACTGATCCAATAGCATATCTTGAAAACTAGAGCCAATCAACAATTTTAAGCATCATTTCCTTTCTCAGTGAGCCAGAATTAGTAAAGTTTGACTACATTTATTTCAGAAGCATTTTGGCTGTAGAGCAGTGTAATTGGTTAAACAATCGCAAACAAAGAGTGACTATTAATGGAATGATGTTGGATTGGAGGGAGGTCTCAAGTGGGATTCCACTGGGATCTGTTCTGGGTCCGGTGTTGTTTAACATCTTTATTAATAACGTGGATGTAGGTATAAAGAGCATAACTGATCAAGACTGCAGATAACACAAAGCTGGGGGGATTACTAACACTTTGGAGGATAGAGCTAAAAATCAGAGGGATCTTGATAAATTGGAGAACTGGGCTATTAATAACAAAATGAAATCCAGCAAAGACAAATGTAAGGTGCTACACTTAGGGAAGAAACACCAAATGCACAAATACAGAATGGCGGAAAACTGGCTTAGCAGCAACATACTAAGAAAGATCTGGGAGTTGTGATGGATCACAACCTCAACATGAGTCAGCAATGCAGTGCTATTGCAAAAAAAAGTAAATGAATTTTAGGTTGCATTAAGAGAGGCATAGCATGCAAGTCATGGAAGGTGATAGCACCACTCTACATGGTGCTGCTTAGGCCTCAGCTGGAGTACCACATCCAATTTTGGTCACCAATGTATAGAAAATATGTAGAGAAACTGGAAAGGATCCACAGTCAAGCAACAAAGATCAGAGAGATGGAATGCAAGCCATATGAGCAAAGACTGAAGGAACTGGGTATGTTTAGTTTGTAAAAGAGGAGATTAAGGGGGGACATGATAGCAGTCTTCAAATACTTAAAAAGCTGCCATAAAAAAGATAGAGAAAAGTTGTATTTTGCCACAGAGGGCAGGACAAGATGCAAAGGGTTCAAACTACAGTACAGCAGATTTAGATTAAATCAGAGGAAACACTTCCTAACTGTAAGAACAGTAGGACAACGGAACAGACTGTCTAGGGAGGTTATGGAAGCTCCTTCACTGGAGGTTTTCAAAAGGAGGCTGGATCACCATCTGTCTTGGATGGTTCAGGTACAACAAATCCTACATCTTGGCAGAGGGTTAGACTAGATGGCCCTTGCAGTTCCTTATATCTCTACGGTTCTAAGATCCTACTTTTCTGTAAAACGAAATTCTTTTTAAACATAAAATATATGCACACGAGCACTAATACATGTACACACAAGCTCACATGCACACATAGATTTAATACAAATCACAGGCACACTCCTTGCTAAGCTAGAACACACAGTTGGACTTAAAACAAACTCATACTTTGGGGATAGAACAAAAAGACCGTCCCTGTCCCAAAGAGTTTACCATCTAAGTAGCTGTAATTAGGCTCTTCTAGCATGATCTGATGTATTATGCAATCTATCACGCAAGGTGTGGCTGCTCAAGTACAATTTTAATTTGAACACCCAACTTTTCAGAAAAGTATTATATTAATAAATCCACATTGTTTGTTTATTTGGGATTGTGCAAGGTCTCTGTCCTCATTACTACCTCATTTCTATTTCTTTATTACCTCTTCCCAAATCCCCTCTAGCACTCTTTCATGTATATGAGCCGAGTTTTGAATTGAGAGAAACACGGACTGATAAATATTTGATTGTGTGTCTATCGTATTAGAATAGTTCACTCTATGTTTTTTCATGGCATTGAGCCTTATGGGAACCATAAGAGAAATGCGATAAGGGTTTTAATTGTTAATAAGGTATTGTCTTAGAACTCAATTCTAGTTGCCTCTGTGCAGGTACACTCCAGGAGAGGGTGAAGAAGTCCTGCCTGAATGTGCAAGGGCTTATGGCTGAAAGCATAGATGACACATAGAGGGGACATGCAGAGTCATGTGCCCCCCAGATTGTTGCTGGGCTTGCTGCGGAGAGTGGCTCTGTCCTTCTCCTGCTGCTCCTGCCCCTCGGCATGCTTGTCCTCTAGCCCCGGCAGTTGGGCCTAGGCAGGGAGTGGAACAGGTGGGACCAATCACTTCTCAAGACAGCCATGCAGGGTCACTGCTCTGAGCAGCACAGCAGCTGACTGAGAGAGCCAGTCTGGGGAGGCAGCAGAGGGCCACCCTCTGCCTGGGACTGGCTGCTGCGGACAAGGGCCGAGCAAGCCAGAGTCCCCTCTCTCACCCACCCCACGGTTCTGGCTCGCTCGTCCCTTGCCTGGGTCTATGGCTGAAAGTCTGTGTTCAGAAGAACTACCCCTATTCCAAGGGTCACTGGTGAGTGTCATCATCCCAGTAGGCCTCTATGCACTATGCATCATTCACAGGCGTAATGCTTCCAGACCCTGCTGATTGTATGTTATGCTCTTTCCCCTCAACAGGGGAGTACTCTAACACTCTGAGTACTTAATATTCAACTAATCTGCTAAATTAGATATTAAGGCACAAAAGCCAAAACCTTACATTAAAATGTTAAATATAAAAGCAATGGTTTCCTTAAGGTTCTTTGGTTAAAAATAAATTGTAGGCTCATTTTCCTTTGAAAAAGAGAAGAATGTGAGTTTAAAGCAACTGAAATGGCCATGTGTCTATCTCAGCTATGAGGTACAGTCTAAGAATGAAATTAAGGACCAAAGATCTAAACAAGTAATAACATTTTAGGAACAGGTAATAACATTTCAGACAGCTACAAATTCCATAATTTTTTAAAAAGTGTTTAATTTCCTTTAAAACATTATCCATCCTACTTTTCAAAAATCAGAACTTCAACAATGGGTTGAGGTTTATTTAACGAAAAATGTAGTCATGAGACATTATAGTGATTTTTTTTTCTCTTGGAGATGTTCTGAAGACTTAAGAAAATGAATTGTTGGTTACAGTATGTCGTTATATACACTACACGATGTGCTTACTTCAAAAATTTTGGAAGAAAATTAAATGTATATCATGGGTGTGTGAAAGGGGGAAACAAGTGGCCCTGCAAAGGGGCTAACAAGCCAGTTTCATTAAGTTGGAAATCTTGTTAGGATTTGTGTGAAGTCACCTTCTGATATTTGTTTACACCATGATCAGTAATTATATTTTATTTATACCAAGCTTAAATGCACCAATTCACTGCTCTGATACATTCCTTAAGTAGCTTTTAACTTAATTATATGGGCAAAAGAAAACATTTGTTGACTAACTTTGATATTTATAAAAACCTAGACAGAATATACAACAAAGATACTCAATTAGTGGAAAAGAAAAATGTGATTAGATGGTAATGCCACTTGTTAAATTTACTCTGTTCTGCTTCCCTAGATGATATATCATGGAAAGGTTGTCTGAGCCATCATTGAGGCATCAGTAAGAGGATGTACACAACATCCTCCATTCAAATTACCTTTCAGAGCAATCACTCTCATCAGGCTGTTATCTTCATTTGATAGCTGTAGGACAAATGTTTTGGCTTATAGGTAGGAAATGTTAGCATCTGAAAGAGCCCTGACCAGGATGGGTCAATGGTTAACTTTGATAAATTGAGTTAAGTAAAGAACACACAACCAATAATATGCTTGTTGAAATTTTTAATGCAAATGACCTGTAATTTTTGAAAAAAATTAGAAAAAGCTGCTCTGCACATATTTTTCAGATGAGGCAAAAATTGATATTTGTGAAACCCAAAGCAAATATTTATTAGTTTCTCCTAAAGCTATGCTATTAAAAACTGCACAGTGTACATCTGCTCCATTGGACATTACACTGACCTACTGAATCCCAAATCATTTGGGTTTACCCTAAGAACTTTGCATTTTCCCACCAACTTTGCGAAAAATGACATGAGGAAAACAGCTGGGGTGGTATAGATGGCTGAATTATGTTCAGGTCAGATTAAACTATAAATCAAGAACATGGGTGTTTTAATAACACATCAAATGTTCCCCATGTTCTTCATGCTCTCAAAAACACAAAACTGTGAGTTAAACAGCAGCTTCAAAATATTCCTGAGGTACTGTCATTTTCTTGTACAATAGCTTTGTTAGCATGATAAATGATTTTCAGATTCTAAAGCATTATAAATACTGTATGCATATTAACATACACTTCAGATTTTCTAATCTTATTTTAACGCATACGTTCTTATCAATTACTCTCAATATTTTAACATAATGTAATATTTCTTTAAAATGACACATTATTTAAACTCTATATCATTGACCCATAGATTACCTTGGTACATATTTATATATTTCAGTTACAATTTATCACTTTATGAAATATGTTTTTTTTTATTCCTGTGTAATTGAAAATAATGACATAAAATCATCTACTGTTATATAGTAGTAGTATGATGTACTATCCTGGTAGCTTAGTATAGTATATGAAACCAGTCTGTGGAGCCCTGCCTTTGAAATATGATTTAAAACAGAATTTATAATGTCGCAGAATTACATAAAACTGTGTGAAATTGTGCAGATAATCATTTAAATCTCCCTACATGAAAAGATAATTGCTCTAGAAATTAACTGTACCTGGGGTTCATTCATTTGGTCATGGCTAGTTTCTTATATAGTGATGATTTGATATTAGAGCTAATTAAGATCAGGTCAGAGTTGCTGAAGGTCAGACATTAATGCACAGGATCATTGAAATGATAATTATAAACAGATTAGGAAGCTACGGTCTTTTATAAGGGGTTATTAGATAATTACTGTGAGAGTGTACGGCTTACTGTAATAATGGATTATCAACTACTTACAGCGTTTTAAGGGTGAGAGTATATTACTTCCTCAAGGACTAAGAGGAATAATATTGTTGGAACACAGAGCTCTGTAAATAAAATAATTCCAGTTGCATTTCAGTTTTCCTCCAAGGACTCTCTCTTTAACAGCACAAACTTCATCTTTTCTTCTTGACAATTATTAAAATATTTTGTCCTACTGGGAAGGTTCCTTTATTTTAATTTTTGTTTGTTTGTTTGTCTGTTTTGGAGAGAAAAAAAAAGAACAGTGAAAGAAATAAAATGGAAAAAGTGAGCTGCTTTATTTAAAAAACTCCCAGTGCTAATCCTTCCAGAAGGTCTCATAACAATAAAGCAGCTTACAAGGATTTTGAGAACTTGAATGAAAGGTTTCTTTGGAAGCTTTGGTCAACACATTTATACTGAGATTTAACAATTGCACATGGTATTTTTATTGTATGTGAATAAAGTATTTGTGACAACAGATCCCCATTTATCTGAGCCTCCATTATCTAGTTCTCAGTATTAACCGAACAACCAGTGCACACACAGGCATATGGTAAATTAATGGCACCTCCATGGCAATACTACTGTAACCATCACATCTTTTCAGACATGTAAAATAACCGTGACTACTAAGCAAAAATGTGTAGTACTTTCATTGGATGCTAAAATAGAAATTATTAATAACATAAAAAGGAGAGTGACTGGCAAAAATAGCCCAAGATTATAACACTGGAAAAAACACAGTATCGAACATCAAACACAATGCCAAGCAACTTCTTAAATACGCCACTAAGAATTGCATCCTGGAAGACCATGAATCAACCAAAGGACACATGTCTGTTCTATTAAGTAGATAAGGGCAAGCAGAGGTATGTTTTAATGCTTTTCCAAGAATCATAGAATCATAGAATATCAGGGTTGGAAGGGACCTCAGGAGATCATCTAGTCCAACCCCCTCCTCAAAGCAGGACCCAACTAAATCATCCCAGCCAGGGCTTTGTCAAACCTGTCCTTAAAAACATCTAAGGATGGAGATTCCACCACCTCCCTAGGTAACCCATTCCAGTGCTTCACCACCCTCCTAGTGAAAAAGTTTTTCCTAATATCCATCCTAAACCTCCCCAACTGCAACTTGAGACCATTACCCCTTGTTCTGTCATCTGGTACCACTGAGAACAATCTAGACCCATTCTCTTTGGAACCCTCTTTCAGGTAGCTGAAAACAGCTATCAAATCCCAACTCATTCTTCTCTTCTGCAGAATAAACAATCCCAGTTCCCTCAGCCTCTCCTCATGAGTCATGTGCTCCAGCCCCCTAATCATTTTTGTTGCCCTCCGCTGGACTGTTTCCAATTTTTCCACATCCCTCTTGTAGTGTGAGGCCCAAAACTGGACACAGTACTCCAGATGAGGCCTCACCAATGTCGAATAGAGGGGAACGATCATGACCCTCGATCTGCTGGCAATGCCCCTACTTATACAGCCCAAAATGCCATTAGCCTTCTTGGTAACAAGGGCACACTGTTGACTCATATCCAGCTTCTCGTGCACTGTAACCCCTAGGTCCTTTTCTGCAGAACTGCTTACTAGCCATTCGGTTCCTAGTCTGTAACAGTGCATGGGATTCTTCCATCCTAAATTCAGGACTCTGCACTTCTCCTTGTTGAACCTCATCAGATTTCTTTTGGCCCAATCCTCTAATTTGTCTAGGCCCCTCTGTATCTTATCCCTACCCTCCAGCATATCTATCACTCCTCCCAGTTTAGTGTCATCTGCAAACTTGCTGAGGATGCAGTCCACACCATCCTCCAGATCATTAATGAAGATATTGAACAAAACCAACCCCAGGACCAACCCTTGGGGCACTCCGCTTGATACCGGCTGCCAACTAGACATGGAGCCATTGATCACTACACGTTGAGCCCGACGATCTACCCAGCTTTCTGTCCACCTTATTGTTCATTCATCCAGCCCATACTTCTTTAACTTGGCGGCAAGAATGCTGTGGGAGACTGTATCAAAAGCTTTGCTAAAGTGAAGGAATAACATGTCCACTGCTTTCCCCTCATCCACAGAGCCAGTTATCTTGTCATAGAAGGCAATTAGGTTAGTCAGGCATGACTTGCCCTTGGTGAATCCATGCTGACTGTTCCTGATCACTTTTCTCTCCTCTAAGTGCCTCAGAATTGATTCCTTGAGGACCTGCTCCATGATTTTTCCAGGGACTGAGGTGAGGCTGACTGACATGTAGTTCCCTGGATCCTCCTTCTTCCTGTTTTTAAAGACGGGCACTACATTACCCTTTTTCCAGTTATCTGGGACCTCCCCTGATCACCAAGAGTTTTCAAAGATAATGGCCAATGGCTCTGCAATCACATCCGACAACTTCTTTAACACCCTCGGATGCAGTGCATCCGGCTCCATGGACTTGTGCTCGTCCAGCTTTTCTAAATAATCCCAAACCACTTCTTTCTCCACAGAGGGCTGGTCACCTCCTCCCCATGCTGTGCTGCCCAGTGCAGTAGTCTGGGAGCTGACATGTTCGTGAAGACAGAGGCAAAAAAAGCATTGAGTATATGAACTTTTTCCACATCCTCTGTCACTAGGTTGCCTCCCTCATTCAGTAAGGGGCCCACACTTTCCTTGTTCTTCTTCTTGTTGATAACATACCTGAAGAAACCCTTCTTGTTACTCTTAACATCTCTTGCTAGCTGCAACTCTAAGTGTGATTTGGCCTTCCTGATTTCACTCCTGCATCCCTGAGCAATATTTTTATCCTCCTCCCTGGTCATTTGTTCAATTTTCCACTTCTTGTAATCTTCTTTTTTTGTGTTTAAGATCAGCAGGAATTTCACTGTTAAGCCAAGCTGGTCGCCTGCCATATTACTATTCTTTCTACACATTTGGATGGTTTGTTCCTGGAACCTCAATAAGGATTCTTTAAAATACAGGCAGCTTTCCTGGACTGCTTTCACCCTCATGTTATTCTCCCAGGGGATCCTGCCCATCAGTTCCTTGAGGGAGTCAAAGTCTGCTTTTCTGAAGTCCAACGTCCTTATTCTGCTGCTCTCCTTTCTTCCTTGTGTCAGGATCCTGAACTCAACCATCTCGTGGTCATTGCCTCCCAGGTTCCCATCCACTTTTGCTTCCCCTACTAATTCTTCCCTGTTTGTGAGCAGCAGGTCAAGAAGAGCTCTGCTCCTATTTGGTTCCTCCAGCAGTTGCACCCGGAAATTGTCCCTTACACTTTCCAAAAACTTCCTGGATTGTCTGTGCACCGCTGTATTGCTCTCCCAGCAGATATCAGGGTGATTGAAGTCTCCCATGAGAACCAGGGCCTGTGATCTAGTAACTTCTGTTAGTTGCTGGAAGAAAGCCTTGTCCACTTCATCCCCATGGTCTGGTGGTCTATAGCAGACTCCCACCATGACATCACCCTTGTTACTCACACTTCTAAACTTAATCCAGAGACTCTCAGGTTTTTCTGCAGTTTTATACCGGAGCTCTGAGCAGTCATACTGCTCTATTACATACAATGCAACTCCCCCACCTTTTCTGCCCTGCCTGTCCTTCCTGAACAGTTTATATCCATCCATGACAGTACTCCAGCCATGTGAGTTATGTTATTCCAATCACATCATAATTCCTTGACTGAGACAGAACTTCCAGTTCTCCCTGCTTGTTTCCCAGGCTTATTGGATTTGTATATAGGCACTTAAGATAACTCGCTGATCGTCCTCCTTTCTCAGTATGAGGAAGGAGTCCTCCTCACTTGTGCTCTCCTGCTTGTGCTTCCTCCCGATATCCCACTTCCCCACTTACCTCAGGACTTTGGTCTCCTTCCCCCAGTGAACCTAATTTAAAGCCCTCCTCACTAAGTTAGCCAGGATGCTTGTGAAGATGCTCTTCCCTCTCTTCATTGGGTGGAGCCCATCTCTGCCGAGCACTCCTTCTTCCTGGAACACCATCTAAGTAAGGGTCAGCTTGTTTTACAGCAACTCCACATCTTAAAATAACAGATAGAAAGCTCTTTGCCCAGTCTCCTGATTATCAAAAGTTCTGATTATCCAATCTGGCTCCAGTCCCAATTAGATTGGATGAATGGGGTTCTACCATATACCTTTATACAAAACTTAAAACATGAAAATACCTGACTAAATACATGAGAAAGTACTTGATACACTTATAGGATACCTTGGTTTCCTGACTGAAATCTGTTATTCTTGGGGTCTGCACAGTGTATAAATTAGTAATGGCAGATTTGAAAAGATCTCCTAAAAAACTGGCATGACATCATTTAAATGCTGCAGAAGCCACATAATCAGGCAGGGAAATTGGCTAGTGGTAAAAGGAAAAAGGGAAAGTCTTGCATACTTTCTAGCAAAACAATTCCCAATGTATTAAAAGAGGAAAATTTGCCTAGTCCTCTTTCTTGGAGGATAGTGCTATTTTTGTCATGTAGGTCTGCTAATAGGAGCACTAAAGTAACATCCTTGATAAAGTTGTTGTTGTATCCTGTCAGGCCTATATGATCCTTATTATGGTCTTCCACTATTGCCTAGACACTGAAGTATACTTAGGTTCCAATTCTCTCTGAAGGTGGAAGGGACTAAAGCAAAAAAAATTAGGTGGGAGAGGCTTAGAAGAGGAAATACCACCTCTGCAGATCACCCTCCCTTACCCTGATCCTAAAGAAGCCTCTTTATAGAGGCTTCTGAGGGTTTGAGTTTCATGGTTTGGGAGGAGCCAGGGCTGGTGGGACAGTCAGAGTCTTTGGAGTCACCAAGGCATATTGCCAGTGGATTGTGGGACACTAGGAAAGGGTGCTGAGGGATAACAGCTTTTTTTCACCCCAAGTAACCCATAAAACAGCTTCCCCCGAGCAACCTAATAGGTAATTTGCTTGGTTTGTCTTATATGCAAAGAATGATGTTCAGCTCTTACTGAAAGGAATGGCTCAAGATATTAAAAAAACTGACAAGAAGGTGTCAAAGAAGATTTCATCTTCATGAAATCTTTCTTTGTGTGGTGTGGTGGGCCAAACAAAAAAAAAAGCATAATTAGAGAATTTGTAAACAGACCAAAAGGCAATTTACTTGTTTGTGGTGAGGTGGCACTTTTATTTTATTTTGCCCAAAAGCAGGGTTGGAAAAAGTCTTCATAGTCTCACACATCCTCATATAGGCATCTATTTCAAAAGCTTTACAAAAAACACAATTGCACAAAACAAATAAAGTGGCTTTATTTTCTCACAACTTTCAGGATGGATCATAAGCACAGCCTGCTTCCATTTGGTTCTCTATCCCTCTGTGGTGAGGGTAGAGATTTTATATTCCTTTATTTCCCAACGTTCCTGGCTGTCTGTTTAACTTGTGGGCTTATATTAGTAAAATAGGTATTAGAATTATAAGAAGATGTGTAGTGCGGGTGGTTCATTGGGATGGTCCAGATGTAGGGGGAGTTGGGCTTGTCGGGGGGGAGGATTCTGGGTGTGTGTGTGGGGGTGAGGCTCAGTGAGAGGGTCTGGGTATGAGGGGGTCTGGATGTACGGGGGTTGGGCGGATGGAGGAGTAGCTCCCTGTACAGGAATCCCTCCCCCTGCAGCTGAGGAGCGATGGGTTCAGGAAGTGTGTGTGTGGAGGGGGGCAGTTTGCAGAGCTTCCTACAGCTTTGGGAGAAATCTGGGGGTGGGTCTGACACAGCCCTGGTTGCTGGGCTGGGGAAGAGGAAGTCTCACCCTCCCCAGCCCAGCTGGGACTAGTAGCTGAGCCCAAAACAGGGTAGGAGACACCAGCTGGGTCTTTCCCAGTTCCACCTCCTGCCCCCAGCCCTCTCTGCCGGCTGCCCTGGGAACCTGAAACATACTGCTGAGGAGGGTCATACGACCGCTCTTCTGGCTTCCCTTTGCTTCCCCATCAGAAAGTCATTTTTCTGCAGCAAAGCAAAGAAATCTGTGGGGGACATAAATTCTGCACATGTGCAGTATCCCTCCAGGAGTACTACATGAATGGCTACAAGTCTTTGGTGTGAGACTTAAAGCACAGTTGGCCTGGGGCAAGTGACTGGTCCCTTTGGATCAGGAATAACCCGAATTGTGATTCTTGGTATAAAGGACCATCTACCACAGAGATACACTCACCTGCGTGGTAAGACAGACATGAATACCCCAGGTGACAGTCTGTGATTCCATGTTAAGCCTGTTAAAGTACCTGAGGAGTTTGCACTTGGTGCAGCTGGTTGGTGAAATCTGAGTTTAGAACTCACAACCGATTAAGGGGTTTTGCCCTAGTTTTTAATAGTCTGCTCTGAGGATGGTGTTCATACTCTTGTGTCACCAATGGAAGCATCAGAAAAATATTCCATGTTTAACCTCTCAGTATATAAAATAGATTAGAAATGTCAATATCAGCAAGTGAACGAAGACAGACACTGGTAATCTTAGATTCAGGCAAATTCAGTGTCACTAGCTTAATCTACCACTACTGTTGGTGTACCTCTTTCCAGTACTCAGAAGGTCAAAGTGTGATCCACTGCCAGACTCTAAAAGGTAAGAGCACTTTTAGGCAAAGATTTGAGGGTCGTTTCCCCTTTATCTTTACAACCCACTGACGTGACTCACACAACAACAAATACTTTGCCCTATCCATGTACACCACATGTTTAGCCAGACATATTGGGGACAAATCCTCTGTCAGCTTTCTGATACTCAGGACAGTTGGTGTAAGAAAATCCCTATACGTAAAAATAGCATAGCCCCTAAATATGGAGGGAGCAGAAACACGGTGGACAGACACCTTTACTCCCCTCATTTCCTCAGCTTTCTGAGTGGACATCTGAGAATCTAGCCCATTAATTTTTAAATAAATTGGCTGTTGAAAGAGGATTTAGAGTGTTTGTTTTGGAAGATCTATGGGCCTAATGTTAAAACAATACTATGTAATCAGGGGGCAAAGGATGACATTCTATTCAATCTGTTACTCAATAAAGCTAATGTTTTGGTTACAAAATATCTATTATAGTTATTATATTTGATAATGAACAACGAATATTGATGTCACACTGCTTTTGAATATTTTTCAGGTTTTTTGCTTGTTTTTACTGTGTACCTCATCTACCACTCATTATTTTAAGCTTCAACTAAATTTGTTCAATTGTTGAAAGTGGTATCACATTGATTTTTATTCCCCCCAGCGGCCACTGCTGAAATACATTGCAATTTACAGACTCCTGCATATCAACTGGTTATAGGTGCTGAAACATGATAGATGGTCATGTGATACCAATAAAACTTTTTGAGTTAAGTTTTTATCTTTTGTTATTCAATAGCAGGTTTAAAGTGATTTCAATAAATAATTCTGACTTTTCTTTAAAGAAATGTTTTACCACAAATCAGAAATCTGATCATTATTGTGCAGCCCTTTCAGGCTTAATTCCAAACATATTTTAAAACAAACACACTTTACTCTAGAGAAGAAACCTAATTATAGAAAATACTTTTTATGAAGCTTTCATGTTTTTGTGAGTCACAAAAATGTAATTGAGGAGATACTGTTGTTTGTTGCTATTCAATCATTGAGACCACACTTCACAATGGAGGTGATGAAAGAAGATTTACACAATCATAATGTTACACTATCTCTTTGTTCAGCTTTTGTGGAAGACAATTACATACATCTCAACAGCACTTGGAAGATTAAATCTACAGTTTTAGTTTGCTGTTTGAACTCTGTATTCAAAACAGCATTCCAAAATTAGTGAACCACGCTGTGTGGCCTGGGGTTAAACTAAATAGGAGACAGAGCATGGGGTGTCTAAAACCAGTGTTTTAATCTAAAGTGTGCAAATAATTGTGCTTTGATATGGTGGTTCTGAAACTGCACAAGGCCTACTCAAATGTGTCCATTTTTGACAGTCATGCAGGTCAGAAAGGATTCTATTCCATGGCTGAAAAGTCGCAGCACTTAGGAGCAGTATTACAGCCTGTCAAAGACAAGTAGAAAATCCGGGATGTTCAGATCTTTGCTGTCTTTCTTGCCTTGCATGAATGATAGTAAGATGGCCATGAAGTGATAGAAAAATCAACTCTTTGAAGTCTAAAAAATAATAATAAAATAATAATATTCACCACAACCTGCAGTCCCTAAAATGTTATTGACCATGTCAGTTCTATCTGTTTATAAGCAGCGCAGACCAAAGTAGACCTTTGTGCATGATTCAGCGTGGGACTCGTAGATTCTGAGAGGCCATCGAAGGAATTCAGGAACTGCACATAACAACACATTATTTCTGCAGAATCTTGCAGAGTTATTTCTAAAAAACCACTATACTTTTCAATAGGTGAGTTATGTGTTTGTCATGTATGGTCAGACACAGTAGCTTATTTTTATTATGTTTATCTTCACTAGTAATGTAGCAGCATTAAACCATGTGCAGCAGACAGTATAAAAAAAAGCAACTGAAGATGTATGCAACTGTTGCACTGAGATACAGCTGGTGTTGGGTGAGGGGCATAAATAAGACAGCAGTAATCCTAAATAGGAAGCACTCACATTATGTATATGCAGTGTTTTCTTGATGAAGGAATAATGTAAATGCTGAGTTAATTAAAAAGTTCTAGATTGAGCCTATAAGGGGTGATACATAACTGTTCCAAGCCAGGAGCATCCTCAGGAAGGAATTCTGAATCAGTCACAATCCTTTCCCTGCTCATCTCTTGCTCTAAGCCTTAGAGTCTAAGGGGAAATAAACTACTGGTAGGCCCTGAAAGAGTTCAGCTTACTCCCTCCCCTTAGACCTGTGATCTAGCAAGTATGGGGCCAAACCCATACAGTATTGCCAACCTCAAGCATTCAAAAATCACACGTCAGGCCCCTCAAAATCACAAGATTTAAAATAAATTAGAGTTTGGATTCTTTTGTCTTCTGGGTGTGAAGCCTTTAGTGTTCAGATTTTGAAGTTTTTGAAAAAAAATCTCTACTACTATGAAATTGAGAAAGGTGTTTTTTTCTTTTCTTTTTTTTAAATGAAAGCTGATATCCTCTGAGATGGGAATAGGGCTACAGAGTGCATGTGGAGAATGAAACAGGGAATAGGATGGACCGGGGTCCTTTCTCAATTTCATAGTTGTAGAGATTTTTTTTTCAAAAACTTCAACATCTGAACACTAAAGGCTTCAAACCCAGAAGACAAAAGAATCCAAACTCTAATTTATTTTAAATCTTGTGATTTTGAGGGGCCTGACGTGTGATTTTTATTTTATATCTATCTATTTTTAATCAGAACATTGAAATGGGAGCAGGATTGGTCCTTTATTGCTTGATAAGCTATTGTCATTTCAAACAGTCAAATATATGTAGAAACAAATAAAACATTTTATATAGTAAAACATTTTATATGTAGCAGTTTTTGAAAAGCAGTCTATATGGAAAGATTAAAAATGATAGTACCATATGGGCTTTAGTCCATCCTCTAATCCACTTTATACAGTGTAAGTAGTTCTATTGACTTCAGTGGGATTGTTCACAAGTGTATAAAGCTAAGCACATGCATAAAAGTCCTCTGTGCAGGATTGGGGCCTCTGAATAGAAAACTGCAAGAAGAGAGTTGGTCATTTTTAGAAGGGATAGAAAAAATCCACCCTAGGGAATTTTCTCTTTCCTGGAATCTTAAGATTTAAAAAAAAGAATCTGAGGTGGTTAGCTACATCTAGCTTAGTCTCTCAGCTCAGGGTCTTTATTAAACCTTTTGGTAAGAAATCTTCATTCTCCTTTCCCGATCTTACAGTTCCTCTGTTCAGGTCACCTTGTCACAGCAAACACCAGGGGAGTTACTAAATCTATCTAGAGAAGGTAAGAAATGTCACTATATAGCATTTCCCCAGGAATGTGAATAAGTGTTTGCTGATGAGCAGATTGAAAGAGTTTTCCACCTGATACTACCACACTTTTTTTATATACTTTTGACAGTCACAGATACATGCTAGGTTTCAGAGTAGCAGCACACATGTTTTGTTTAGTGTCAATGGATTCTTTTTACTATCCCACTGAATATATTATGCTGAGGGGTGGTGAACAGCAATTACCAGAAAATATCTGGACCTAAATGGATGCTAATCAGTAAGTGCAAAATAAATATTGCAGAAAAGAAAAAAAGATAAAGTTAAGTCATTGTACAAATGTAATTCTACCATATTTCAGCTACATAAGATACAGAGTAATTAGTGGTTGAAGGTGGAACAAACATTTTTTTTTTCTGAAAACCTGTGTATTTAGATTTTTTATCCTTTTATATCCAGATCTTAAAGTTTAGATAAACTGTGTTTGGTAGCAAGGAATTTTTATACAAAGGATTACAACACTGGTATGAGTATGCAGTATGTATTGAAAATAGCAATGGGCAAATCTGTAAAGGTCTGGTTTGATAAGTAACAGATGGGTGAATAGCCCATTTCATATCCGGATGCAATATTTGCATTTGGGGATACTTATGTTTCAGAAATATATGGACCCCATGGAATTAGAATAGGTGTGAACTGCACCCACCATCTCCTTACAAGAGGTGCAATGATCCCTGCTAGAATCTTCACCTCCTGTTACACTGGCACTTTGGGAATTTTGTGCCTCTCTTTTCACTAGGACTAGGGTTGCATTCATTTTTTCGCCCACTATCCTGCCTGGTTAGAAGTGTGGTGTGTAGCATCCTGCTGGTTGGTGAGCTATAGTGATGGAATGCATAGTATTTCTAGTTTGCAGATACTTCTGCTGTCAGCAGCAGCTGGGATGCATGGATATTCATACTTTGAATATCTTTAGTCTGCAAAATTTAATCTGTTCTCTTCCTCTTTCTTTCCAACTTGGTCCCGCACCCATTGTTTCCCATCCATTTTGTCTCTTGTTTCCATATAGACTGCTTTTCAAAAACTGCTCCTGTATAAAATGTTTTACTCTATAAAATGTTTTATTTGTTTGTACATATATTTGATTGTTTGAAATGACAATAGCTTTAAAGGACCAATCCTGCTCCCATTTCAATGTTTTGATTAAAAATAGATAGATTATAAAATTAACATGGCACACATTAAATGGATTAAAAACTGGCTAACCGATAGGTCTCAAAATGTAACTATAAATGGGGAATTGTCATTGAGCAGGTGTGTTTCCAGGGGCGGCCCCACAGGGATCAGTTGTTGGCCTATGCTATTTGATGTCATTATCAATGACCTGGAAGAAAACACAAAATCATCACTGATAAAGTTTGCAGATTACATGAAAATTGTGGGAGTGGTAAGTAATGAAGAGGACGGGTCACTGATTCAGAGCAATTTAAATTGCTTGGTAAACTGGGCACAAGAAAACAATATGCATTTTAATATGGCTAAATATAAATATATATAACTGTGAACAAAAAATGTTGGGTATATTTACATGATGGGGGGCTCTATTCTAGGAAGCAAAGACTCTGGGAAAAGATTTGAGGGTCATGGTTGATAATAGTTGAACCTGAGCTCCCTGTTGGACACTGTGGCCAAAAGAGCTAATGTGGAATGCATAACCAGAGGAATCTCAAGTAGGAGAAGAGAGGTTATTTTACCTCTATATTTGGTACGGGTGTGACTACTACTGGAATACTGTGTCCAGTTCAGGTGCCCACAATTCAAGAAGGATGTTGATAAATTGGAGAGGTTGCAAAAAAGACTCATGAGAATGATTAAAGGATTAGAAAACATGCCTTATAGGAGAAGACTCAAGAAGCACAATCTATTTATCTATTTACCTTTTATAAGTACCATATGGGGAACAAAATATTTATTAATGGGCTCTTCAATCTCCCAGAGAAAGTTATAACACAGGGATTGGCAACCTTTGGCACACAGCCCGCCAGGGTAAGCCCACTGGCAGACTGGGCAGTTTGTTTATCTGCCACGTCCGCAGGTTCAGCCGATCATGGCTCCCACTGGCCACGGTTCACCGCTCCAGGCCAATGGGGGCTGCGGGAAGCGGCGTGGGCCGAGGGATGTTGCTGGCTGCCACTTCCCGAAGCCCCCATTGGCCTGGAGCGGCGAACCGCGGCCAGTGGGAGTCGTGATCGGCTGAACCTGCGGACACAGCAGGTAAACAAACCGGCCTGGCCCACCAGGGGGCTTATCCTGGCGGGCCACATGCCAACGGTTGCCGATCCCTGGTATAACACAATCCAGTGGCTGGAAGTTGAAACTAGACAAATTCAGACTGGAAATAAGGTGTACATCTTTAACAATGAGAGTGATTAACCATCGGAACAATTTACTAAGGGTTGTGAAGAATTCTCCATCACTGACAATTTTTAAATCAAAATTGGATGTTTTTCTAAGAATTATTTTGGGGAAGTTCTATTGCCTGTGCTATACAGGAAGTCAGACTAGATGATCACAATGATCCCTTCTGGCCTTAGAATCTATGAGTCTAAATGCACATTCTACCTTGTAGAACAGTAGAAAAAAATTGTGGCTCATAATTGGCTTGAAATAGTCATGCATGGTAAGTAAAGAAGTTTCTATATTTTGCCTTTGGAAGTCAATAATACTGAAGTTTGGAGCAATTATGTAACAAATACAAATAAATGCATCTTGATTGGCTGCAGCTGATTACTGTGAAACTGCTATTCACTTCAAGTTTTGTCTTGTCTTGCATCATTAGAAATACATGTTTTTTTCTTTGCACCTCTAACTTCTTTTCCACTTTGAAGAAATTTCCAAATATGTTCCATAGAGAAATTTAGAATGTATATAACAATACATATATTTGTCTTCATATTTTTTGAACATCAAGATTCATTATTCAAGTTTCAGAGTAACAGCCGTGTTAGTCTGTATCCGCAAAAAGAAGAACAGGAGTACTTGTGGCACCTTAGAGACTAACAAGATTCATTATTGTTCCTTAGCTTGACTAAGCAGTGGTTACTTCTTAGGGCAACAAATCTTAAGGTTTTCCTCAATACAAGTAGATATATATTTATTATGCTGTGCATGTTATATATATACTGCAATGCATATAAACATCAATGGTAAAGTGACAAGAGTGAGCTGACATATTTATGGGACAAACACCATTCACACTTTATTATGTTGTTTAACATCTGATTCTTAATTAACTTGAATTTCTTCTCATATTTTTAACTTTTAAATGCACAAAAAGTTGAAATTAATAAATTAGATGTACCAGAGGAAAAATCTTGGGAGGGTGGGGGGGGAGGGAGGGGGAAGAGAAGGCGGAAGAGCACAAGGGGAGAAAATGCAAAAAGATGCTTGTGTAAGTTTACAGAATTGTCACAACCATGTTTGATATCTGATCATATGGACCTTTCATCATAGTGGGTTTATTCCAGAACATGGACTTCCATTATAAAATCATGAGTGGTATAGAGAAAGTAAATCAGGAAGTGTTATTTACTCCTTCTCATAATACAAGAACAAGGGGCCACCAAATGAAATTAATAGGTAGCAGGTTTAAAACAAACATAAGAAAGTATTTTTTTCACGCAATGCACTGTCAACCTCTGGAACTCCTTGCCGGAGGGTGCTGTGAAGGCCAATACTATAACAGGGTTCAAAATGGAGCTAGATAGATTCATGGAAGATAGATCCATCAATGGCTATTAGCCAGGATGGGCAGGAATGGTGTCCCTAGCCTGTTTGCCAGAAGTTGTGATTGGGTGACAGGGCATAAATCACTTGATGATAACCTGTCAGTTCATTCCCTTTGGGGCACCTGCCATTGGACACTGTCACAGGGAGGGCCAGCTCAAGTATTTCTACCGCCCCAAGCAAAAAAAAAAAAAATCGCAACTGGCGGCGGCAATTGGGGAAAAAAAAAAGCTGCGATCGGCGGTGGCAGTTTGGAGGCAGGTCCTTCGGTTGTAGAGGGAGTGAGGGACCTGCCGCCCCTGAATTGCTGCATATGCCACCCCCTCCCTTGGCCGCCCCAAGCACCTGGTTAAGCTGGTGCCTGGAGCCGGCCCTGGTCAGAGGACAGGATACTGAGCTTGATGGACCTTTGGTCTGACCCAGTGTGGCCGTTTTTATGTTCTTATGTTCAGACAGCAGCGCACCCATTGAAACCTTCTTCTGTTCTCATTTGATGGAATGTATTTATTCAGAACATTTCAGTGTGGAACTCAGTGACTCCCATACACTTGCTCCCAGTGGCTCTACCATACTCTAAATGTATGTGCAGTTGCAAGAACAGCTTCTTAAATGCATGAAATGATGCTGAATGATTCTGGCACTTCAAATGGGAATTAAATGAAAAATCTTGTGTGATAAAGTATACCACCAACTGTCTATATTAATTTATTATATCATTAAGATTTTCTTATAAGATAGACAGAGAGATACACTATAAATAAGTAGATTTAATAGGGGCTCTGGGTGCATAATAAAGTATTACATAAATGAAATAAATATAAGGTTTTTCATTCATATTTAAGTGTCTGTGCAGCACCCTGCCAGGAAGACATGAAATCTGGTCTTCCGTGTGCTTTTACCCTATATTATACAGATTTCACGGGGGAGACCAGGCTTTATATAATTGGGGGTCCTGACCCAAAAGGGAGTTGCAATGGGGGTTGCAAGGTTATTTTAGGTGGGTCACCATATTGCCACCTTACTTCTGCGGTGACTTCAGAGCTGGGCAGCCAGAGAGTGGCAGCTGTTGGCTGGGTGCCCAGCTTTGAAGGCAGCACCCTGCCAGAAGCAGTGCAGAAGGGTGGCAATACCATACCATGCCACCCTTACTTCTGCACTACTGCTGGTGGTGGCTCTGCCTTCAGAGCTGGGCTCCCAGCCAGCAGCTGCCGTTCCCCAGCTGCCCAGCTCTGAAAGCAGCGCCACTACCAGCAGCAGCGCAGAAGTAAGGGTAGCAGTACTGCAACCCCCCTACAATAACTTTCTGAACTCCCCCCTCCACAACTCCTTTTTGGGTCAGGGCCCCTACACTTACAACACCATGAAATTTCAGATTTAAGTAGCTGAAATCATGAAATTTATAGTTTTTAAATTCCTATCGCCATTAAATTGACCAGAATGGACTGTGAATTTGGTAGGGTTCTAACCATAAGAATTGTGTATTCACCAATTCAACTTTTTGTAGTTATTTGTCCTTAAATAGATTTATGACATCATCCTTAATGTTTAGGTTGATTAATATTTTAGATTTAAGATTGCTTTACTAACTGAATTATCTAGTCATCAACAGCTTGGAGTTAATCAAGTGAAACTGTACAGAAGATATGGGCTCCTCCAATGCTCATTGAAGTCAATGAGAATCTTTTCCATGTAAGCATGATAGAAATGAAGGGGTATATACTAATCATAGCTTAGAGAACTACAGATGCCATTCATTTATAGATTCAAAGCTGATCAGTGGCTAATTTAAAAGGAAAATGGTCTCCAGGGTAGTGTTGTTTGTGTCTTTAAAACAACAAGTCTTGAGATATTGGAGCATGAGGTATCCGGATTAAAAAATGAGTGAATTTTTATCTTTTTTTTTTTCTTTTTCTCTTTTTTAGTCCGGATTTCTTCAGTTTAATACCTGTAATTTTGTACTGTTTATTTAGGAATACACAGTGGGACGAAAAAAAAATTTTTGATTCTGTATTTGGCAGCCTTTGTACACAAAATGGGCAGTAGTAATTAAAAAGGTATCTCAGATATATCTATTTCTCTCAATTGAAATAAATTACACTGGTCTACAATTTTTGAGAAGTCGTCAGCTCCTCAGTTCGGTGGAAAAAAATCTAGATGAGAGTGCAAAAAATGTATCTTTAGTGACATGTTGCAACCAAGGCTTTTGTATGCCTTGAGGAGGTTTTCCACCAACAACCTGTAGTTGTCTCCCTTGTTGTTTCCGAGAAAATTTATTGCCACTAACTGGAAGGCTTTCCATGCCGTCTTTTCCTTGCCATGCAGTGCATGGTCAAATGCATCATCTCGAAGAAGTTCACGAATCTGAGGACCAACAAAGACACCTTCCTTTATCTTAGCTTCACTTAACCTTGGAAATTTTCCACGGAGGTACTTGAATGCTGCTTGTGTTTTGTCAATGGCATTGACAAAGTTCTTCATCAGACCCAGCTTGATGTGTAAGGGTGGTAACAAAATCTTCCTTGATTCAACAAGTGGTGGATGCTGAACACTTTTCCTCCCAGGCTCCAATGACTGTCAGAGTGGCCAATCTTTCTTGATGTAGTGGGAATCTCTTGCATGACTAACCCATTCGCAGAGAAAACAGCAGTACTTTGTGTATCCAGTCTGCAGACCAAGCAAGAGAGCAACAAAATTCAAATCACCACAAAGCTGCCACTGATGTTGGTCATAGTTTATGCACCTCAAAAGTTGTTTCATGTTATCATAGGTTTCCTTCATATGGACTGCATGACCAACTGGAATTGATGGCAAAACATTGCCATTATGCAG
Organism: Trachemys scripta elegans; assembly: GCF_013100865.1. Classification (NCBI taxonomy): domain Eukaryota; kingdom Metazoa; phylum Chordata; order Testudines; family Emydidae; genus Trachemys; species Trachemys scripta. The sequence goes on along the minus strand of NC_048299.1, from coordinate 117,442,020 downwards.
TAAAACAGCTTTAAGACTCGTCTTCGATGAATCAATGAACAGTCTCCACTCATCTGGATCGTGAATGATGTTGAGGGCTGCCATCACACCATCGATGTTGTTGCAGGCTACAAGATCACCTTCCATGAAGAAGAATGGGACAAGATCCTTTTGACGGTCCCAGAACATGGAAACCCTAACATCACCTGCCAGGAGATTCCACTGCTGTAGTCTGGATCTCTGCCTTACTCTTAGAATCAAAGAATACCCGGGTTGGAAGGGACCTCAAGAGGTCATCTAGTCCAATCCCCTGCTCAAAGCAGAACCAATCCCCAGACAGATTTTTGCCCCAAATCCCTAAATGGCCCCCTCAAGGATTGAACTCACAACCCTGGGTTTAGCAGGCCAAGGCTCAAACCACTGAGTTATCCCTCCCCCTCTTGGGTAGTTCCAAATCCCTGACAAGATCATTCAGTTCACCTTGTGTTATGAGGTGTGGTTCAGAGGAGGAGGATGGGAGAAAATGTGGGTCCTGTGACATTCAGGACCAGAAGTTTCATCCTCTTCCTCTTCCTCGTCTGACTCAAGTGAGAATGATTCTGGTGCATCAGGAACCAACAGTCCTTCTCCGTGGGGTACTGGGCATATAGCTGATGGAATGTTTGGATAATGCACAGTCCACTTTTTCTTCTTTGACACACCTTTCCCAACTGGAGGCACCATGCAGAAGTAACAATTGCTGGTATGATCTGTTGGCTCTCTCCAAACCATTGGCACTGCAAAAGGCATAGATTTCCTTTTCCTGTTCAACCACTGGTGAAGATTTGTTGCACAAGTGTTGCAGCATATGTGTGGGGCCCACCTCTTGTCCTGATCTCCAATTTTGCAGCCAAAATAAAGGTGATAGGCTTTCTTAACCATAGTGGTTATACTGCGCTTTTGTGATGCAAAAGTCACTTCACCACAAACATAGCAGAAGTTATCTGCACTGTTCACACAAGTACGAGGCATCTCTGCTCACTTTGGCTAAACAGAAATGTGTCCCTTTGCAAAATCAAACACTGACAAATAAGAGAGCACAACACTGTATGATTTCGAGAGCTGATATAGGGCAATTTGTTCAGCAGAGTGATGTAAGCTTCGTTATGATTGCATCATCCATGACTTCTAGGAATAACATGATGCAATTCATATCATGTATGACGCAATACCAGCTTCAGATTGCATCATTCATTGTTTTGCCTAAAAAGCAAGTACGTCCAAACCAAGTCATAGATTTAGTCATAGATCCAGTCAAAGATGTATTTTAGTCATTTCTGGTTTAAATTGAGATCCCTTCCCTTTCTAACTCACTTATCCTCCGCCATTCCCAAGTCAAGGGTCTTATATACTGACCCAATAGCATATCTTGAAAACTAGAGCCAATCAACAATTTTAAGCATCATTTTCGTTCTCAGTGACCCAGCATTAGAAAAGTTTGACTACATTTATTTCAGAAGCATTTTGGCTGTAGAGCAGTGTTATATATGCAATGTTATTTATTTAAATAATTATTTATTTCAATTGAGAGTCACCTTTTACTTCCAAAGCTGTATTAAATGCTACATTTTCATGATTTACATTTTACTGATTTCCATGATATGAAACTCTTTTACAAATGTAAATTGAAATAGTTTGTTATACTTGTGCCATGTGTGAAATAGACATAGAATTTAAAGATGAATGACTTGCAATACAAAGTGAAAATGCAAAGATTCGACAAGTTAAATGTCCAGCATATCATTTCCACACATATCTGTGTGCAAACTCAAATTCTTTATAAATGTTTTAAAATAAACATTTCAATAATTTTCCATTAAAAATATAAATAACTAATACCAGCAGAGCAAGACTCATTAGCAATCTACAAGAAGAAACCATTATGCATCCACAATATAAATATAAATGCAATAAGGAAACAGATTTCAGTTTGAGGCTACTATTGAATTTTTATAACCAATGCAAGGAAGTTTACAAAATGAAAGTATAACCTTGATAGAATCATTTTGCGTGCTTGCTCTAGAGTTGTGTTAATATTTAAAATAGAATTAAGTTCCAAGGATGAGATAATATATTCACTCTCTGTGAACTACTCAAAGGGAGTGGCATGCACAGATTGAGGTGATTATGTGTCCCTCATTGTTTTACCGAGAAGTAATCATTTAAATTCATTATATATTTACGAGGAGGGTAGAATTAATCAAGATAATCATTAATATAGGTATCCTAGAAATTTTCAGGGCCAGATGTTCCTGGACTATGTGTGGATACAAAGATCTTCTGTAACCACCTATGGATTAGAATCTGCATTTGCAAAAGCCACGGCAGTTGATATTCCCACAGTGCCACCAGGAGATCATCAAAAAGCACAGCCAGGGAGCACTATGGAGAGTAGGCATTATAGGAAGTACTGCCTAAGAGACCCAGAGTGACAGTACCCTGTGGCCAAGCGCCCCTACTTAACCCCAGGGGTTACCCAGGAAACCACATAGACTTTGCCTCATCTCCTGATAGGGTGACCAAATGTCCTGATTTTATAGGGACAGTCCTGATATTTGGGGCTTTGTCTTATATAGGTACCTATTACCCCCATCCTGATTTTTCACACTTGCTGGCAGGTCATCCTATCTCCTGACCTCTGGTCTCTGACTGCGACCTCAATTTCTGCTTCTTGATTCTAACCTGGTTCTACCTCTCATCTCTAGTCTCTGACCCCAGTTTGACTCTGACCCCAACTCCAGTTTACAGGTCCTGGCCTTGCAATTCCTCCAACTCTGGCCCAGTGACTCCCATCCCTGTTCAGCAGACCTCAGCCCAGCTGTGACTACTAGGCCAGACCGCCTATGCTCCAGTCTCTTACAGCTTCTCTCCAATTGTACTCCTGCATAGAAATGTAACACCCTAGAATTTCTTATACTCCCTTTACAAGAATAAAGGGGGCTGGGGAGAAGAAGTAATCATGACAATGGGCTCATTAACTGCTAAAAGGGCAGTGCAATGGCTGTGCTACCTAGTAGCTCAATAAGCATTTTACCTGCCTGCAACAATGTGCTTTCCCATGCGCTCTCTGGGGCAGTGTGCCTCCACAGTACTGCCAAGATAAGGCTGTTCCTTCAGCCTTTAACTGAGAGCTTAATCAGTCTTATACTCCCACCCTAGACAATGGGAACCAGAATTTGGTATCATTGACTATATGTCTTGATTTTTGACATTGCTTAAAATAATTATGAAGGTGTATGTTTTCTATTTTTTACAATGAACGATGTACAGGATACAGGTTCAACACACATGTTGTTTCAGAGTCTATGTAAACTTAATGAAGTTATTAAATGGATAGTTGCCAGTGAGCTGCCAGGTCTCTTTATCAGTAAATTTCATAGTCAGCTCCTGAAAAGCATTACTATAAAGTAATTTTCAGATACCAGGTGGGAAAAACAGGAAATCTATGAAGACTCTTCACTATTATCTGGCCAAGATTTAAAAATAACTTTAAGAAATAGCAGAGGTTGTGAAAAGAAAACAAAGGGAGTGTAAATCCTCTGATTTTATAAAGAATGGAGATCTCTTAAGTTAATTTAAAAATAATAATGGTTGTGGGGAAATGGTCCCTGTAGCTGACAAGCAGTCATATATATATATTTTCAGTTTTCACAGATCCAAGAAATATTTCTGTCGAAAAGTGTCATTCATACTATTCTGCTATAAGTTAAAACAGACACCTTCCCCTCACACAAATGTTCCTTGGTGCTTGCTTTATATAGCTGTTTTGCTGTGTCCAAACCACAGTCCTATAGTAATAAATTTTGTCATACAAATATATTGCATGCATGTTTGTTCTGACTGCAGCCAGTCTTGACAGCAAGCTTTGTAAAATCTTTCTTCTTACTTTTCTATTGTGTTATGGTACTAATTGGAGCAATTTACACGTACGTTATATAACTAAAGAGAATAGATTTGACTATGGAGTTGTTGACACTTATGAAGTACCTAGTGTATTTGACATAAAATGTGAATTTTGTTAAGTATGAAGAACCAGATTAGTCAAGCATCTGTTTGAGTATGAGGCTGAAGATGAAACAGCCAAGAAACACAGGGGGGAGAGAAAGAGAATGGACTCTTTCCCTTTTCTTGATGGAACCATTTTGTCATTTAATGAAACTTTCATCACCTTTGTGAATTTCTGGAGAGCTTATGATATTTCTCTCAGATATCATGTCTCTGCTAGCTTTCCAGTGGAAAGAACAGAGGACTGTAAGGAAAGAAATACTAACAAGCATGGCAAGCAATCTTTTAAACCATGACAATGTAGCAATTTTTCATACAATAAGTCATTCTTTTCTTTGTATCTATTTTTATTATATATATAGATGTAGATATATATGCTTAAATATCTAGAAAGGTAAACATCACAAATAAATTTTATCTTGGGGAAAAAACATGGCCCAGGAACTAAGAAGCATTCACCCTCACTATTGAAGAACTCAGACCACCACCCTGACTACCATATTGTGGTCAGAGACTTAAAATATTCCATGTCAGCTATGGTGCCTCTTCTATCCCCTTCCTCCCTCAAGGGACAAAGTGACATAATAGATGCTGCAAACTTTCAAAGTGTGTCAGTCTGGTATGAGTAGCAAAATACTGTCTATAAGCCAAGGAGAAACTGAACGACCTCCTAAGAATACAAGTAACACCAATAAAGCACAGCCATGAGAACCTCCCTCTCTGCAAAGGACACTTTAAGCTCCCCAAATGCCACCCACCTACCACTTTACTCTACATTACACAGTAGGATACCTGTACCAGTTATGCCCCTTCTCACTTCACTGTCTTCATACAATGCCTGGAGAGTCAAGTACACACGTCACATCCTAAGCAACTGTCAAATCACAGATTGCTACCAGAACATGTCCTCATTGACCATACTCGATTCTGCCTGGCATCAGGCAGGAAGCAGTACAAATAATACCTAACAGCACTGAGAACCCAAGTGTAGCCCCACCCGCCTTAGCAAAGGGGCTGTGGCCAAAGGGAAGAGACACACCTTTTGGGCCCCTGGGGGTTCACGACAGAGTCCTGCACTGGTGACTTGCCTCAGCAGCTAAAGGGGAGAGGGATGCAACCCCCCACACTGTCTTCCTGGAAAAACTTCCTCCCTCAACCAATGGGAGGAGGGGAGAGGACAGCAGTACACAACAGCCAATAAGAGAGGAGAAGACTTTTAGAGACTTTCAGGCAGCACGGCAAGCAATCTTTGAGTTTGTGCCCAGGAAAGCAATAGGGAGGCTCAGGAGAGCATGAGGAAGGCTATGAACAGCCCAGCTTTCCCTCCACATGGGAGAGACCAGACAGGGAGTGAAGGGGAGAGAAGCTCTCCTTAAAACCTGCATGCACAGCAGTTTCAGGCCCACCAACTGGCCTGTCTTTAACTTTAGCTTGCAGAAAAACCTCAGGAAGGGACAATTCACCAGCAATGGGAGAAGACATCCCATCTTTCCTGCCACCAGCTGCAGCCTGCTGTCCCTGCAGCAGATAACACCAGATCTGGGATTTTGGATCTAGAAACCCAGACTGCTTGTATCTAAACCTGCAGGTTCCAAGAGTTAAAGACTGTTTGCACAGTTCCAGAAGGGAGCGAATGGTTAGTCTCTCTCCAGAGATCCCCAGAGATTGCCTACACCAATCCCCTGATCACTCAGTCTGAAAAAGAACCTGAGTTGGATACCCTTTATTACAGTTAGACAGGTATTGAGGATTTAATCTTGTGCCATAAAGGGACGTTGCTTCTGTGAAAGGACTTTCATCTACCTGGATCATCAAGGCCTGTATCCCCAGTTTCCAGGATAATAAAGTGTGTTTCTAACAGCCTCTCTTTATAGGCCTGCAGTGTGTCTCCATGTGTAGTGCCTGGGTACTAGAGATAGATGGAACTGAGCTGAGAGACACTTCTGAATAGGAACACTGAGAAGGGTGTGGTCATGTGACCGGATGTGCATGCTAGAATAGCCTTTAGCAATTAAAGAGCATTATTAATATCTCTAATCATTGTAATTATTTAATATTTTAATTGATGGTATATTTTTCTTTACTCATCTGTGTGACCAAGTAAGGGAGGGGGGCAATCTAGCCAATACTGACTTTCATTGAAGCCTCCCCAAATCCTTAGTCTTTAAAGGAAAGTGGAGATACATTTTAGAGAAGTTTAGAATGACCAAAAAACTCATTTCCAACCTCTATCTCCCAACAGTGTACCCAGATTTGATCACTTCCCTGTTGAAAGATCATTGCTGAAAGAGAAAACATCCTGAATAGGGCAGCTATATGGTAAATGTTTTGGGAAGGTTTATGTGTGAGAAGAGCTGAAAGAAATTTAGAGTATGTCTACACTTTGAGCGAAAGGTGTAATTCCTAGGCAGCTCAAGGAAACATAGCTGTGCTAGTTCTGATCAAGCTAGATTAAAAATAGAGAGTAGCTGCAAGCATCCTGAGTGGCAGCATGAGCAGCAAGAGAGGCTCCCCTCCAGGAGTATGATCTTCTCTGAGACTCTATTTCAGAGTAGCAGCCGTGTTAGTCTGTATCCACAAAAAGAACAGGAGTACTTGTAGCACCTTAGAGACTAACAAATTTATTAGAGCGTAAGCTTTCGTGGGCTACAGCCCACTTCTTCGGATGTATAGAATGGAACATATATTGAGGAGGTATATATACACACACACAGAAAGCATGAACTCTGGTAAGACAACTCCCACCTTTTCATGCTCACTGTATGTGTGTATATATACCTCCTCAATATAGGTTTGATTCTATGCATCCGAAGAAGTGTGCTGTAGCCCACAAAAGCTTATGCTCTAATAAATTTGTTAGTCTCTAAGGTGCCACAAGTACTCCTGTTCTTTCTGAGACTCTAGATACATACTCATGGTGGCCAGCCCCTCCAACTGCTGTGGCTGCATTCTGTTTTTAGCACTAAGTTATGTCTCCTTGAGTTGGAATTTACACAGCCTTCTCAAAGTGTAGACATGCCCTTAGGTAATTTGGAAAGAGGAGACATGCTAGAGGTGTACCAAATAATGAATTGTTTAATGAAGATGGATTGTTTGGTGCTCTTTAATTTAGTCTCATAATGTAAGAACAAAGGGACACTCAATTAAATTGACTGGTAGCAACTTTAAAACTGATAAAAGGAAATAATTCTTTATGCAGTGAATAATAAATCTGTGGAATTCAATGCTATAGAAATCACTGACAAACAATTTAGCCTGAGTTAAAAGGGGAACTCAATATATAAATGAACAAGCATAACATATGTGGTTACTTTAAATTAGAGAGTCTGGTGAAACACAGTCAATATATCTAGTATACTTTTCAGGATATTATATACATGTTTTTGGAGTTCAAGAAAAAATTGTTTCCTTCCAGGACAAAGTTTTGCACAATTTGCCGAGTACATTTTTAATTTTTTTTTGGTCATTTCCACTAATGCATTATGTTCTAGGAGTTATTTTGGGGAAGTTCTATGGGCTGTGTTATGCAGGGGGTCAGACTATATGATCACAATGGTCCCTTCTCACCTTAGCTAAATACCAATGCCTGTTTGAGGACTCCAGACTGGAAGATCAGACTTCTGCATGTCATAGTGATGTGTTATATGTTATGACATCATTATTCATGTTAATGTCATTATGTGGTGGAGAATCCCCATGTCATGATGTGCTGGACAATAATCCCCACACTCTGAGGCTATTGTTTAGTGGCTGGTCACCCCCAGTACTTTTGGTAGAAGATGTGAAACTCAGCATCCATGTAAATAAAATGTGGGTACGTTGGAGGGAGATAAACTAAACATTTATGGCTACCGAAGAAAAACTTCAAAAAACATCACATGAGGTTTTCAAAGAAACTCTTGAGGTTTTACTGTCCAGGGACCACCAACTCTTCACTAAGATTTCAGATAGAGATATGCATGTCATTTTTTTACTAAGGTAGCTCTGGTTATGACTCCATAATTAAGATCACATAAAAAATTCAGTTGGATTGATAGGAAAACCAACATATTTCTTCTTTAATTTCAAACCACTAAGTAAAGGTGGACCCACATCTGTTACTGAATGGAACCAGTTTCAAGTTCTGTAAAAAATGTGAATTATTCTGCTGAACATACTATTATACAAGTTAGCTTTTAGAAATTACTCATTTCTGAAATTTTCCATTGGTTTCTAATTTCCTTTGGTTCTGTTTAGTTTAATATTTCCAAAACATAGAAACCTTAAACTTTGCACAATTATCCATTTCAATAACATCTACAAAGTAAAATTTTCCATAATAAGGGAATTTATCACCTGTTGATGTTACATCAGATATCCCATTACCATAATGTGCGCTAAGTTTCAGAACAGTTCTGCCCCTTCCCATAACACCTGGACTTTACAAATACAACTGGCTTCAGCCAGGGTAGAAAGTCTTGCACTAGCTCAGTTTGAGTTAGTGTACTAAAAATAGCAGTGTGGATGGTGTGGCACTGGCAAAAGCTTGGGCTAGCTGCCCCAGTCCAAACCTAACTGGCTTCCCCAGTCTGAGTGTGGGTGGCTAGCTGAAGCCACCACCAGCGCCACAACATCCACATTGATATTTTTAGAGCACAAGCTTGAGCTGAGCTAGCATGAATCTTCCTCTCTGCACAGGGAATCACACCTCCCAGCTGCAAAATAGACATATCCTCACTACCTTTTACTGGTCAGTGTGGAGTCGGTATATCCCACCACACAAACACAGGGAAGCATTAAGGGTATTTGATATTTGTATGTCATATTTATTCATTTGGGTTTTTTTTAAATATATCTCATTCTGTGCACCAGGCCCTTGCCCCTGCTGGAGGCCATGCTGCTCTGCTACACCTCACCCCAAAAAACAGTGAGGTGAAAGAAAAAGCAGCAAAGGGGAGTCCTACAGTTGGCTGAATGTGATTGGTGAGAGAGAAGAACCAGAGGACAGTGGCCCTGAGATGTGGCAGAAGATAAAAGCCTGATAGAAAGAAGTCCAGGGAAATAGTAGCAGAGAATTGAAGTGGGTATGTAGCTGCTGAGTAGTGGGTTGCTCTTGGGCCCCTAAAAGTTATGTAAATCCTAAGCAGGGGACAGGCCTTATTTAGGGGCCCAAACAAACAGTCTGAGGAAAAGTTAGTTTGAGGAAATGCAGTTGTAACCACCAGTCCATGTGGCAACTTCTGCCTGCACAAATCAAGCAAGTAAGCTTGAGGAGCCTTGGGGCACTGAAGGTACTGGCCTAGCAGTTGAGTGTTCTCCATTAAGGTTGTATGGGACTCAATGCAGGCTTTGAGAAGACACCCTGGGTGAAAGGGTGGGCCATCTCCTTTTGAGGGTACCAATTACCCCACATTGAGCAGATGCTCCTATGCAGATCTAGTGCAGTGCTTCTTTTGCTAAGAGTGTCTATTGTCTGGCTGCCCATGTTGCATGCTCTCACCCCAGTGGCAGCTCAGGAAACAAGTCTCCTTTCCAGTAAGCTTCGATAGTGCAGTGGCAGTCCCGCAGATCCAGAATATATGGAATGGGGAGGTCTGAGGCTGGGACCTTACGTTCACTGGAAGCAGAGTGGCATTGGGTAAGTGTTGTAGGAATGGCATTAAGAGCAGAGGGAGAAGAATCAGGGTGGACATCCCCATTTGTCTCATCAAGGGTAGGACTAGATGACATTGCAGGTAGAAGAGAATGGGTGCCACACTACCACCTCTTTACAATGCTTTTCTCTTCCACAGACACCTAATATATTCTCCTGACCAAGGCATATTTTGACTGGAGGATATGAATAACCAAAATAAATAAATTGTGGAACTAATGACATTTGCTACCATCATGCTGTTCACTCTGCTTGTGTTAGACCCCGTCTCTCTCCCTTTCCCACCCACCCTCTACCCCCCGTGTCTGTTTTGTCTATTTAGAGTGTAAGCTCTTTGGGACAGGGACTATTTACTACTGTGTTTGTGAAGTACCTAGCACAATGGGACCCCATTCTTGGTTGGCTCTTAGGAATGGTTGTAATAAACATTATTGATTATTAATAATTGCTTCCACAGATGGAACCTGGTGTTCTGCAGATGTGCTTGAGCAAACAAGAGTAAGCATTAAGGATATATAGTGTCTCCATCTCCATATTTTTCATCCCTTGATATAGTGTATATTGGACTGCAGAGGTGTCTGAGATATGCAAGCTTTTCATTAATACTGTGAGAGTGTGTATGAGTGGTGCTATGATTGATGCTGGAAGATTGCTGACATGGGGAGATTCACAATGGAAGGTTGTTTGCAGGTTGTGATTTGTTGCAGGGGTGATGGTGCTTATGAATATAGATATTTAATTAACATTTACTCCTCAGAGAAATGGAGTCCAGATGCCTTCCAACTATATGATGGAGGTGGGGGTTATGGACCTATAGTCCATGGACAGCAGCTTGGGGAGCCTCTCTCTCATGCTTCTGTGATGTCCCCTCCATTGCAGCTATGTGATCAACCTTCTTTTTTTGGGTGGATATGAAGGACTTTTATGTTCACCTTTCGTGCAGTCCTGCTGTTACACTGCTGAGCATTTACCTATTATTTGGTTTCACAACTTCTGTTTCATGGCAATGGAGAGAGCTCTAGAGAATTCCCCTAGCAACTCCTCTTCAAAAGGAGTTGTCTTAGCTACAATGGAATCATTTTTCCATTGATAACATTGGACATTCTTGCTTTCCTTGTTCTCTGTGCCATCTACCCCTCCACTGCTGCTGGAAAAAGCACTCAAGTTGTGACTACAAATTGTGGGGTTTTTGTTTTGTTGAGCTTCATGCTTTTGGGGGTGCATCAACATATGCTAATTATAATTTGCATACGTTAAGTAACCCCTTGGATACCTATCTGCCCATGTTTGGATAACCAGGAAATGTGCATAGCCATTTTTGAAAATTCTGCCAAGCACTGAATGCTCAGACCCTGGGTGCCAAGGCTGAGTCTATACCCTGTGCTCAGGGCATTAATTGGTTAGCCCACAGCATAAAAGCCTTTCAAACAGCTTAAGTAACAAAGGAAGCACTGTATATTTACTCTGATTATCTTGCTTTTGCCTAATGAAGCTGCTTTAAGGTTTCTTTCCTGGCAAGTGTCCAAAATGCTTTTATCTGTCTGCATGCAGTAGGTAGTCAAGCTGAAATAAAGTCTCCTTTTGTGTGCACAGTCTCTCTCTTTACTGTAAGATAAGTTGTATGGAGATGGGTGGATTTCTTTGTTGGTTCTGTGACTTTCACATGTGGGAAGGGGCCTGTAAGGGCACTCTTTCATAACTGATCTAATTTTTTTTTTTTTAAATTTTGATCCCCATTAAGGGAATATGCTTTGAGAACAAACCAGCCACTCATTCTTTCTGGTCATGTGGTGCCTCTGTTTGGATAACTTGCATGTCACCAATGAGAATATTTTAGACATACCCTACTCTGAACTTGCTGATCACACAGAACCCTAACACTCCCCCACCTCACAAAATGGAATACCCGTTGAGAGATTCTAAGGCAATGCTGATGGGAATTTTTAAAGGTAAAAAATGAATGTGCTGATGCCTTACTGGACGTTGCTTTATCCCCCAGTGCCACATGCAGCCAGCAGGGGAAAGGGAAGTACAACTAGACATCAGAGAGGAGCAGGTTCAGGAGGAAGCTGAAGGCTGAGGTAGCAGCCTGAGAGCTGGCGGTGGAGAAAAGCCAGTCAAGGAGGAGGGTTGGAGACCTTGGAAATTGGGGGTTTTCACCATGCTGCACTGTCCTTAGGGGCTGAGTTAAGAAGCTCTTTTAAGAGTAACTGCAACTTCTATTTCTAGCAGTCCTAACAAGGAAATCCTCTTAGCTGAAGTGTGCAAATAATCTTGGGAGCCACTGAAGGTTAGGGCCTGAAGAGCCCAGTGCTGGAAGCATCTGCATTGTGTGATACTCAATATTTAGGAGCTGCTGTACCACAACACTCACAGCAACTCCTTACAGTGGGGTTGGTTAGTGCATACCTATCTGGCCTAGAATTTGTGAGGAAAGCTAGAGTTCTGAGTCTCCTGCCCATCAGTGGTGTCTGGGGAAGAGGCACAGTTTAGCTGATTCTTGCTCTTACTTTGGCACAGTCCAATTTGATAAGCTAGGCAAATGCATTTCCTGTAGCTTTGTACTGAGCATTGCTGGCTGTGGGAAACACTTTTGAAAAGTTCTAGGGCAAACATGGCCAGTGACTCCTCACTAGAACTAGTTAAAAATTAATCAAGGCCTCTTAAAAAATAATGAAATATTTGTGAAACAACTGACTTAAAAACTATGTAATTTAAAAAAAATTAAATTATTTAAAATACGTAACTGGCTTTTATTCTCAGTTATGCTGTACAATTAATCCTATGTAGCCATTGGTGCATGCAGAAGTTGTGTTGGATCTGACCCACAGTTCTTAGGCTGCCAGCTTCCCCATGCCAGTAACAAACCTCTCAAGATTTCTCCCATTCTCACGCCAGGCCTCTTTCCCACCCTTTTAATGGGATCCTTGCAGAGGTAACTGAATAGTAATTATAATAATGGGAGGACCTGCTGATTCTAATATGCTGCAGTGTGGGGGCCTTCTGATGTGTGAATGGCAACAGATGATTCATGATATGCACTAGGTCATTAATCAAACTGTCTCAACATGGAGTCAGAATGAAACTGCTGGTGCATACTCTATGGGCTAACTAGTGTTTGGCAGTTTCCAAAGTCTCAACAAGAAGCCCCAGTCTTTTTGGAGTAACTGATGTTCTTACAAACTGACTGTAATCCCATCAGTTTACTGACTTCTGTAAATCCAACTGCTTCCCTTTGCTGTGGCCCACTGAACTTCAGAAGCTATTACATTCCAGTGAAGTCCAGGGTCTGAGTGAGATTTTTTCCCTGGGTACAAGGTGTAGTAGAGAGAGCGCCTGGAGCACTGGGACTGGTGCAAGATCTGGGGCCTGAACCAGAGGCTGTGAACCAACATCAGGCCATCTATTAAAGCAGGTGTTTACCAGTTCACTATCTGGTACATGAACTTGGAAAAGTTGTTGCTAGTGTACTAGACACTAGATATTTATGTAAATATATTCCAGCTAGTATAGATACATCCCAATTTAGTACAATATAATACGATTTGACAACATAATGAATATGGATTTTTTCCAAGATATCAGGAACAAGGGAAGGTAACATACAGATGTTGTGTATTCCAGTTGTTTCCCTCAGACTATAAATGTCAGGGTACTTGGCCTAGCCTAGGGAGCAGTGGAACGTCCCACCACTGACTGAGCTAAATCCATTGTAATAAGCATACATGTTATTGTAACTGTAAACATTGATCCAGGCAGCTAGTACCATGCTTTGTTGACAATAAACCTGGCTGAGTGCCTTTGTGACTGAACGGTGCCTGTGATCTTCCTTTATTAGTAACATGAAGGTCTGTTGAACTAACATGCTGCACTATCTACTAAGAACATTGAAGTTCCAAGGACAGAAGCACTGGGCAGCCTAAACAGCACTACCGGGACAACGACATTCCAGCCTCCAGCACTTAACTACATTGGGTAGTACTGCCAAGGTCTGCTGAACCAGCTACCTCCATGGAGGTGGGGCCAGCACACTGAAAGAACACACACACAAATCAACTGACAACACAGTTGTCTATGTCTCCTTGTTTTGTCAAAGTTATGTTGAAAAATAGTTACAAGACCCATCAACCCAAATGTGTTTGAACCCTTCAAAATGGTTTGGAGCTGTAAGCTGAGTGAGTGTAGCAAGATCTTGCCTGGTGGCTGGATTGACAGGTCAGGTAATGACAAGTGAAAATCCAGGGATCAGCCACCGAGCCAAGGGTGAAGTCAGGGTCTAGAGACCAAGCTGGAGGTCAGAACTAAAGTCAGAAGCCTAAGCCAAAGGATAAGCTGAAGCTGTAGTTAGGGACATAGCTAAGAGGAAGAGCCTGGAATCAGAAACCAGAAGGGATGCTGGAGGTGGAGCATGTACAGACTGGGGTGTGTGTGTGCAGAAGAAGGAACAGAGTTGGGGGCAAGGCAGGAGCAGAGTTTAGAGCAAGTATTGGAAACAAGCTAGAGCAGGGTACGTGCAGTTGTGAGCATGGTACACGTTGAGCAGCTGTACTGCTGCTGCTAGGCTCAAGTAGCAAACCCCTGCCCAATCAGGAAGCGCAACCACTTAGAGAGGGCTCATTGGGTTCTGCTGAGATGCCATCTGACCAGGCTGGAAGCCAGCTGTGCCCCTGATGAGAGCAGTCATGCATTTATTTATTTATTTTTATTGAGCACTTTAATATAATGTAGCTGTACAATTTGTTAGGTAGCTTGCAGTTCATCATGACATTATTTCTCTGTCTGATCTGAAAACCTGGCCACTTACTGGGGTGCTGTAATGGGAGCTGAGCTCTTTGAAAATGTATAGCCATCTCATTTGGAAAGGCAAAGAAAAGCTCTTTCCTGAGCTCAGTGCTGTACAATGTCTATTACTCCATGTCAGAGCCTAGAGTAGCTTTTCTGGGATAGATCAAGCTCTGTGCAGATCAAGCACATCATAGGGAATGGAGCTAAAGGAGCAGGAGTAGGATACTCCTATTCTCTGCCTTAGCTCTGACCATTTTGTACCTTACATTTTCCAAAACACATGTTCCGTCAGAGAATGTGTGGAGGTGGCTCTAACTGAATGTGGAGTTTCTTTTACTGCATGCATCCCAGCTGTCTTGCTACAGGAAATTGAGCACATTACCCCTGCATGCTGGTTATGCCATCTTCATTGCTGCATGGCTGAATACTGAAATGTGCCATGGGCTAGATTTTAAAAATGCTATACTTGCAGTAATCACTGTTAAATCATATTAACACATTTTATAAAACAATATGTGCTTGGCTATGTTATTTCCATTGAGTGGTAGGCAAATAATACAGAAAAAAAACTTTGAAAATAAAAAAAAATGAAAATTAATAGAGAGGGAAACTTGCTTGCAAAAAGGCATTTTTTTTATAATGCACATATATTTTATGAATGGTACAGAAGCAGAATCTTTTTATCCTCCTTTCCAGCTGCCTTGGAGAAGGGGGCCCAGCCACTTTGGGCCATGTGGCTTCAATTCCTACCTCTATCAGCCACAATGGGAACATCTTCATCTCTTTCCAGTGGTGGTCGTGAAGAGACTCATGAGGGAGCAAGCAGAACGGAGAAGCAGCTCCCAGAAGAGAAACAGCAATGAGCTTACCAAGAACTGTGAGACATCTGATGTCAGAACTACACATTTTTCTTGAGTTCTTCTTTTCTGCCTAGATTGGAAGGAGACTTGTCTGGTTGAGAATGAAGGGGAATAAGCTGGGGGCGGGAGGTAGGGTAAAGAGAAGGGTCATTCTGTGGTGTGGACACAGAAGATGGAAGGAATGACTAAAGAGTATGGGTCAATCTTACTATGGAGAGAGCAGCTCCCCACCCTCTCCATTCCTAAAATAGAAACCAAAACAAAAGTCCAAGTAGGCATTACTATTAAGCTAATTCGGGATCTTGTGTTTAGAACCCTTGTTCCCCAACATACCTCTTTTGGTTTGTCTTCCTTTGTCCTATCACGTAGATTCTGAGATCTTGGGTAAGAATTCTACCTTTTTTTGTCTGGATAGTGCCTAGCACATTTTGGTGTGTATGTCAGTGCAGAAATAATAAATATTTCAATATAATTTTCCAGCTTTTGAATACATCATTCGACAAATAAATGAATTGAAGACTGTGTAATATAACAAAGACAATTAATACTTCTAATTTAGATACATAAACAAATCACTGTTATAATTGCTTAACTAACCTTCCAAGTGTTGTAACTTTTAGATATCATGTGATACCTGTCAAGTTTGGTTTGTAAAACTGTATTGATGTTTTTTTGTCTAATGCAGATATTAGTTATCTATTTTACCATGATACACTTCCTTTGGGTCTCCACAGTAATTGTAATTACATTGTGGTTTTAAGAGGCGTTCAGCCACCATAATGTATTTCGGTTTGAGATGCATGCAGTAGATGTTAATTTGTGTTTAGTGTGTGCCTATTCTAAGATACCAAAGGAGTTGAAGTAGGCTCATAATGGAAGTCATTGTTTGCTCTACTTAAACAAATAATTTTTGATCTGCTGTGTATGAACAGAGAATGTTGTGTGACACATCTATGGATGAAAGACACATGCAGCTGTTGCTCAGTATCTCAAGCATGGTACTGTGCAAATAAATATCAGTTTTCTTATAGGTTGGTAACAAGTCATGTATTAATGAGTTGAAGTCCATTTCACAGCTACGTGCCATATGAAATTTTTACCTCTGAATCATAATGTGGTTGCTGGACAACCTGCAACATTTCTGTAGCAGTCAGTGTTCTGTTAGAAGTGTCATTGTTGAATTATTGATAACCAACCCAAACACTCAAAAAACATATGTCATTAAATCAACAACAAAAAATCTACACAAACTGTACTGTTTTATATACTGCACTCACAGCTCTGAAGTTGTCCTTATTGCATGCATTTACTTGTATTTTTAAACAATAACTCTCAAAATAGCAAATGTTACAGAGATGAGAAAAGCACAAATTATGAGAAGAATATAACTAGCTTACTTATTTTTGCATGTGTGTCAGCTGAATAGTATAGTAGCATATTGGAAAGGCAGCTGCTACTGAGTTGGGTCTACTTGAGAGGAACCTCTCAAGATCTGAGTAGAAAATCTGTACGAAACACGACTATCTGGGTGATAGAGTTTCTGGGGAAGCAGAAAAAGTCTGAACACAGCACGATACTACAAGACTAATAATATGGCTGCTGTTTGCAGGAAGAACAAGTTGTACAATGTAGTGTTAAGATCTAGGGTGTGGGTGGTCTGACCTTGTGGGGTTGGAGCAGGAGTCAGGAACTGGGAAATGGAGCACAGGGTTAGAGTCCGAGCCAGGAAAGGGAGCTGAATGTTAGAACCGGAGTCAGATGCTGAATGCCAAAGCCAAGGGTCAGAGCCAGAATCAGAGTCAGAATAGGGATAGAGATCAGGAGCATGGCAGGAAGAGAGGAACCAGGCACAAGGCAGGGAAGCCGTAACAGGGACAGGTCAGGTAAACAGGGCTCAGGTGTCAGGAAAGAAGGCAGAGTCTGATGTATCAGTCACACAGAAACTCACCCACTTCCACAGACCACTTCCTGTGCATCTTTCTGGCTTAAATAGTGCAGACGAATCAAGTGGTGGGGCTGGGCACTTCTCCCATCAGGATTCCTGGGGGTGGTGCCTTTAGAGGGTTAGGATTCCCTTAGCTACTCAGCCCACCAGCTACAAGCAAGCTGCCAGATGGTGGCTGAAAAATGAAGGTTGCCTGGAGAAACCCAGACCAGTGAACAAGATCCGCACATCACCCCCTCTTCCATGGTGCTCTCTGAGTGCCACTGGACAGAGCTTCTCAGGGTGGGTCTCATAGAAGGCTTTCATCAGTTCAGGGTCATGGATGTTCTCCATGGGCTCCCAGGAGAGTTCCTCAGTCCCATAGACCTCCCAATCTATCAAATACCAAAGTTTGCCCCATTTAACCTGAAAAACAAGGACCTCATGGATGATATACTCTCATGACTTTGGACATGTATCGGTGAGCGGGAGACTGAGTTCAGTGGGGAAATGGGTCCAGTTTAGGAGCAACATGAAAAACAGCATGTATTCTGAGGATCGAGGCAGGTGAAGCTCAAAAGTGACGGGTGATTTGTTGGTGGACTGGGATACAATTTGTGGGATGGCCTGCTCATGTGAAAATGTGAAGACTCACACCTTCATGTGCAGACTCACACCTTCTGGCCTACAGAGAAGGTGGGACCCTCCTGCCATCGCTGGTCTGCACATCGCTTCTTCAAGATGGTTCTTTAACTTCTCTTGGATCTGGTAGATCTGTTGTATCCACTCTGAGGCTATTGGGTTGGGCAGACCCTGAATAACTCTAGGTGGAACTGAGGATGGAACCTGTAATTTGGGAAGAAAGGGCTTGCCTTGTGGAGGCATGTTCTGCATTATTATATGCAAACTCCACATAAGGTAACAATGAGGATATATGTATCCGAAGAAGTGGGCTGTAGCCCACGAAAGCTTATGCTCTAATAAATTTGTTAGTTTCTAAGGTGCCACAAGTACTCCTGTTCTTAATGAGGACCAGTTATTCTGGTGATGGCTGATGTAACATCATAGGTACTGTTCTAGTATGTTCTCTCTGTCCATCTGACAGTTTGTTCAGGTGGTAGGCAGAAAAGAGGCAGGAATGAACCCCTAATATTTGGAGGGCTCTACATCAGAAATGGAAGATGAATTGTGGACCAAGATCAGAATGATGTGATCTGGGAGCCTACGAAGGTGGACATATGGGTTCACCCTTAGTCAGGCAGTTTCCTCTGAAGAGGGCAAGCGGGTGCAGGGAATAAAGTGACCCATCTTCATGAAGTGCTCTACAACCATCAAAATCATTGTATTGGACTCAGGTAGCTCCATGAAGAAGGGGTGGGCCAGTATGGGAGCAGAGGTGAATGTGAGTTGTAGTTGCTCAAAAACATGCAGGGCCTTGGGGGCCTTGGTGCTCTTGTGCAGCAAAGAAGTAAGGAATGTGATTTGCTCAGAGAAAGTTTGAATGAACTGATAGTTAAGCTTCACAAAGCCCAAGAAGCTCTGTAGGTCACAGGCATTTCAGGATGTTGCCCAGATGCGGACCACTTCTACCTTACATTGGTCCATTTTGACAACCTCTGAAGCCAGGATAAACCCCAGAAATTTTATAGTGGTGTGGTCAAAGGCACACTTTTTTGAAATGTGGCATAGAGGCCATGTTGGCTAAGTCACTCCAGAATGGTTCAGACACGTATAGCATGTTGATCAGGGGAGTCCAACAAAACAAGTACAAGTCAAGGTAAACTGCCTCATATTTTGGGACATCCTGAACCGGTACGTCATTGATGTGATATTGGCATGTGGTGGGTGCATTTGTTAGACTGAATGGCTTGAAATGGCTGTAGCAGGTCCAAAAGGTAGTCTTCCAGTCATCTCCCACCTTGATACTTACAAGGTTGCATACTCCCTGGAGGTTTAGTTTTGTGAACTTTCAGGTGGCCTGCACACAATCCATCAGTTCTGGCATCAGGTATAGCAGGTATCTTTCCTTATTGTTATCTGGTTCAGGGCTCAGTAGTCAACACAGCTACAGGGACTGCTTTTTTTATAAACACGAAGAGGACTGGTATGATGGTAGGCAAGGTGGACAGGTGAATAAATCCCTTGGCAGGCTATTCTGGAGGTATGTGCATAGAGGGGTCAACTCTGGCCCTTACATGGAATATTTGCCCCTGGTTGCAAATCTGTAGGACAGTCATAGTCTCTGTGTATAGTCAGAGAATCAGCAAAGTCACCATATTTAGAAGGCAACTGGGATGCAGAATTGGCAGGCAGCCCTGCCATGCCAGTCACCCCCACTTGCATCTCCCCACAGATGGCTAAATGCCCACCATTTTCTTTAACCAGGCAAAGCTCTGAGGGAAATCTGACTCTTTGTTCCTGACAATTGCTGAGAGGATTGCAGAGGATCAGTGAGGAGATGCCTAGGATCGGGGGAAAGTGCTGGGAGCACTTAGTAAACCCAGCATTAGTAACTCATTTGGTGGCCCCATATGCAAGCAACACCACAGGCAATAGTAGAGGCTAGGTGGCTGTGATGACCCTGTTGTCTCCTCCCACTGTTCGCACAACCCATTGTCAATTTAAATAGTGAGGTCACTGAAGGTGTCCAAACCTGCCAGTGTTTCTAGTCAGGCCAACTCATCCTTAACCTCCTCTTGCCAGCCCCACTGTAAAAACTGGGCTTCCTCATTCCACTCAGTGTCTAATGTGAGTTGACAGATATACAGATATACACCATTGGGGGTGCAGCTGTGCCTTGCCTCTGCCATTTTCCGTAGGA
Source organism: Trachemys scripta elegans (assembly GCF_013100865.1). NCBI lineage: Eukaryota > Metazoa > Chordata > Testudines > Emydidae > Trachemys > Trachemys scripta. Next base: position 117,421,975 of record NC_048299.1, on the reverse strand, counting down.
CAGCCTTGGCAAACAGGTAGAAATGGGGGTTGTCTATGACTATTGAGACCCACCATAAGAAGTCAGTCCAGCTGGCTAGCACTATCACTCTCTAGTATGGGGGGGGCCCAGTTCAACGCTATCCTGATCAACCAGATAACTACTAGGCCTTGTAGGAAAAGAAAGCGTGCAGGTGAAGTAGGAATAGAAGGCAGGACTGATTAATAAAACCTCAGAACCTCTGATGGTTCTTATCAAGTGATTTTAGTCAATAGGTCAATAACGTGCCATCGCTGGTAACTAGTAACAATGGTCAATGATGGGATATTAAAAGTTACTACAAGAGAACTTTTTCCGGAGGGTCTGGCTGGAGAATCTTGCCCGCATGCTCGGGGTTCAGCTGATCGCTATATTTGGGGTCGGGAAGCAATTTTCCTCCAGGGTTGATTGGCAGAGGCCCTGGAGGTTTTTCGCCTTCCTCCGCAGCAAGGGGCAGGGGTCACTTGCTGGAGGATTCTCTGCGACTTGAAGTCTTTAAATCATGATTTGGGGACTTCAACAGCTGAGTCAAAGGAGAGAATTATTCCAGGAGTGGGTGGGTCAGCTTTTGTGGCCTGCGTCATGCAGGAGGTCAGACTAGATGATCATAATGGTCCCTTCTGACCTTAAAGTGTATGAGTCTAAGTGTTCCAGCAGGGAAATTGTGGGTCCTTGTCTGGAAGGTGATGCTGGAAGCTGGGTCCAAAGTGCAGGATTCTCTGCACGAAGTTAAAGTACTTGTTCCTGAAAGTTCTCAGTTGTCAGTTATATAATTTTGGTCTGCATTGCTTGACTGTCTGTCTGAAGGTAGGCTAACTGCTATGGTGATTCCATCACCCCTTGGGGCAGGAGGAGCTCTGCTGATTCCATCTTTCCCCACGGAACCCCCCCAAAGAGTCAAAGGGTACATGCAAATTGTTTGGGACTGGGATGTGGGTGGTTTGATCTTGTGGTCAGAGCAAGAATCAGGCCTAGTGGTTGGAGCAAGAGTCAGGAAATGGAGCTAACAGTTAGAACCAGAGTAAAGGCTAGAGGGCAGAGCTAGGGGTAAAGCTAGAGTCAGAGCCAAAGGTCAGAAGTGGAGTCAGAGGAGAAATGCCAAGGCCCTGGGTCACAGCTGGAATTAGAGTCAGACAGTCAATCAAAGGGACAGAATCAGAGGTGAAATCAGAGACCGGGGTAGGGATCAGGAAGGCAGTAACCAGGGATAAGTCAGATAAACAGGGCTCAGGAGCTAGCTGAGAAGTCAGAGTTTCATGTAGCGGCCAGAAAGAAACTCAACCAGTTGCACAGTCAACTTCCTGTGCTTCTTTTTTGGCTTAAATAGCATAGGGCGACCAAGTGGTGGGGCCAGGAGCTCCTCCAATCAGAAATCCCGTGTGTGGTGCCTCTAGTGGCCACTCAGCCCCTTCCCTCCCCCCACCCTCCCTTGAAGCTACGAGCAAGCTGCTTGATGGTTGCTGGGATTTGAGGCTTGCCTGCAGACCCCTTAGTCCCACACTTAAGACCTGTATTAGTCTCACATGTAGACTACCTTTGATTTTTTTAAATTAAAAGCCTTTTTGGCTCCAGTGTGTATCGAAAGAGGCTTACATTGGTCCTGGGAGCACTCCATGCTGTAGTTATAATTTTTCTGAAATGTGTGTTTTAAGTAAATGTGTTGTTTTACTAGAGTTACACATAGATACACTCTGAGCTCTGGCATGGCTTCAGGTAAAGCTTATTGATTGTGTAGGGGACAATTAGGTCCCCAATTTTAGGGACCTAAAATTTCACATTGCATTTTAAAACCTCTTACAAATGATCCAAAATAGCTTTTATATATGTTACAATGCCACAATTTTAAAGTGCTGCTGTTTAGAATACTGGAAAACTGGGAATGTCCCCTTTCTGATGGTACATAGCTTGAAAAGCTAGATAAATGTTGTTGTAGCTGTGTTGGTCCCAAGATGTTAGAGAAACAAGGTGGGTGAGTTAATATCTTTTATTGGACCAACTTCTTACATGGTGCTCTTCTTTAGGAATGGGAAACTTGCTCCCAGATCTGAAGAAAAGCTGTGTATAAATGTGAAAGTTTGTCTCTCTCAACAGAAATTGGTCCAAAACCTCACTCACCTTGTATCTTGAAAGCAGAAGTGATCAGATTGATATAGATCCTTGAAAGGTGCCACAGATCCAGACCTGAATAAAGCCTAACTGTCTTTCAGGCTAGTGTAATTTTGTGGGGGAAAGGAAGAAAAAAAATTACACTGTTTGAACTTGCTCAAAGATTTGGAGGGATAAATTGGAATAAGCCCAGGGAGCTGGATTGGTGAGAAAACTGTAGGTGAGGTGATCCCATGTGCATGACAAATGCAATTTATCATGTATCTCTGCAGTTTACCACCTGGTTCTGACATCTATTAAACGGCCAACATCATTACATATACACTTATGTATAAATTATATACAAATTTGCAATGGATTGATTCTCCTCACACCATTTTTACACTGGTGTAATGGAGTTAGTGCTAATTTACACCAGTATGTAAGGAAAATCCGGTCCCACAATTGTGAGTGCCTATACTTATTCTTAACAGTACATGAGGAATGTTTCTCCCTCTTGGAAATATTTATATGTTAAAAAAACATTTTGAAAGCCCTCATCATTGTAATATGAGAGCCTATTAACATTTTGTTTGCATTTTATGGCCTTCTTTCCTCTTTCATCTGCTTCAGAATGACATTTGAAATAAAATTAGGCCCTATTCATTGGGTGGTTCAGTTTAAGATACAAGCTTGCTACACAAAAGTCTTCACTTTCTAGTCTTAATTTGTGCTCCCAGATATGTTTTTGCCATAACCCCTGTACCATCCACACACAACCCTCACACACATGCTTATTTCTGCTTTGAATCCATGCTTGCTTTTATAGTTGGACATATTGCAGTAAAGTCCATGTTGTGCTTTGCAGTGAGGACATGTGCAAATGTGTTGATAGTCTCTGACGGCTGATAATCCTCCAGTGCCCTTCCCACAATTTCCAGAACTGACTGGGAAAGAATCCTAGAGTGTCTCAGCACATAGAACCATGGTATATGTGCCCTGACACACATGGGCAAGTGAAGAAACAATGAGGACATACCAATGATGTAGGGATGTTCACACCAAGACTAGGTTAACCCTGTGGTGCCAATCACATTGGTTAACTGGGCAGTGTAGACATTCTAAGAGTCTTTTGCTTACCTAGGAAAAGGTAAGGTGGTAAACCAAGAGAAAACATTCATGGGTCAGAGCCTCAGCTAGTGTAAACCAGCATAGCTTCACTGATAAATAGACTTACATCAATTTACACTAACCAAACATCTGGACCATGTCTCTGTTCTATTCAAATTCCATTCAGTACCTTGTGAGTTTCTGTTTATGAAATTCCTTGTGTGTTTCAAAATGTGTTCACACTATTTCAACAGGTCTATTACTATTTTAGTGATGAAATAAATGTTCATCCAAGAGTTGCCTTGTAACTATTAATAAATGGCTGTGTTTGGAAAGTATACTGTACTAATTACATAGATAGGAAGTAAAATTAAGAAGCTAAGTGTTGAACACTTGATTTGGCTGAATTAAACCAAAATATTTAAGTAAATTGCAGAGATGAGATATCTATTATTCATAATCTACTAAACTAATCATTAGAGCTGGGGGAATGACTGACTTTTCAGTTTGCTGGCCAAGCTGAAAAAAATCAGAAAATATTTAGTTGGGTTCTCAAAATGTTCAGGATTTGCCGAAAAATTGGGAGAAGCTAGTTTCTGAAGTTAGCTTTCAGTTTTGAAATACTGGGGCACAATCCAGACTAGTGGGGGGCTGTCACCCCTGCCCTGAAACCTTGGGTGTCTGTATAATGCTGTAGTAGTTCCCATGTGGACTGTTCTCAAACAGCCTTCCAGTATGCAAGCCACACTCTGAGTGTTTGTGTATAGCCGCAGCCTGCTCTCACCAGCCTTGGTTATACTGCAGGGTGACCCTAATGCATACCCAGTCCCAAATCTTCCCCCCAGAAATGTATTCCCTGTACTGCTCACCTCTCTCCTGGACAGTACAAATATTAAGTCTGCTATTCCTTTAAGGCACTAATATGCCAGTTTATTATTTTTAATAAAGTACCCCGACATTCTAACTTAAATATACTGGATTAGATAAAATAGTAAAACAAGTTTATTAACTACAAAGATTTTAAGTGAGTACAAGTAATGAAAGTTACAAATGGTGTGATGGGGCCACTCAGCTCTTGTGAGAGCCTCCTATCAGTTGGGTTGTACCTGCTCTCTCTCTCTCTCTCTCTCTCTCTCTCTCTCACTTCCTGGTGTCTCCTGTCAGATGTTTCCCTCATCAGATGGGTCTTCGGTGGCCCAGCCCTCCTGCCAAGTCACACACAGTCTATATGTGAATGAATAAACCTTTTCTGGGTAAAAGGTCCAACAGGGCCTGTCCCTGTACCCTTGTTAAATTTTTTAGCCCTATCTCTGGGTTCAGTCCTCCGCCCTTCTGGGTTAGGCTTAAGTGTGTGCCTGCACTGGTATAGACCAGTGCACCCAGGGCTTTCTTCCTGGAGACTCTTTGCCTTATTGCCTTGGTTCCCAAACTGGGGGGCGTGAAGAAATTCCAACCGGGGCGGGAGGCTGCCTGGCCCTTGAGCTCCCGGCCGGGGAGGCTAGCCCCCAGCCTCTCCCCTGCTGTCTCCCCTCCCCCACAGTCATGCCGCTGTGTGGCTTGTGCCCGCCCACTTCCCAGGCTTTCCAATAAGCCAGTCCTGCCACTCTGAGCAGCCTGGTAAGGGGGCGGGGAGCGGGGGGTTGGATAAGGGGCAGGAGGTCCTGGGTGGCAGTCAGGGGAGAGGGAGCGGTTGGCTAGGGCGGAGGTTCTGGGGGGGCGGTCAGGAGACAGGGAGCAGGGGGAGTTGGATAGGTGTGGGAGTCCCGGGGGGGCCTGTCAGGGAGTGGTTGGGTGGTTAGGGCAGAGGGTCCCAGTCAGGGGACAAGGATCGGGGGGTTGGATGATGGTAAAGGAGTGGGAGCATGAGGGTTTCTTGAAAATTAAAAAGGGGGCTTGATGCCGAAAAGTTTGGGAACCACTGCCTTATTGGGTGAAAACAGCTCTCCAGCCAGGTCACTCCTTCACTTCAGTCCCCCTCTGGGGGTAACAATGTTCAACAAATGGTTGGCCTTCTGCAGGGTCTTCAGCCTCATCCTTGAGCCCTTTAAATTCCAACCCTGTACTTTGGGTCCTTCATGAAACTTCTCCCTTTCTTGGGGCTTTGCCCACTTTGCCTCTGGCCAGTGGGCGTGACCTGGGCCCACCCATTACTCCAGGTCCCAACCAAGAGACCGTACAAACAGCAGCCACATGCTGTTTTCTTTAATAGTTGCTTGTGCAGTCCCTGGGCTGCTTCCCACTCTGTCCCATCACCTTCACCCATTACCTTGGATTCTCTGTTCCCTGCTTGAACAGGGTGTCTCCCAGGCCTCCTCACCTGGGGAGTTTCACAACCTTACAATCTTTTCTCATCCTTCTGGTCCCAGTCACCAACTGACCTGCTCAGCCCCTGAAGCTCCTTTTATCTGAGTCTTCTGTGCTCTGATTGGTTGCTTCCCTGCAGCCTTGCTAGGCAGGCCTGGAGGATCTACCTTCACTACTCCTTTTCTGGGGCTGGATGCGGTAGGACCACAAGGCCTTCAGCAGCGGGCCTCAAAGGGCCTGTACACTCTGTCACAAATGGTTACAAGAAAAAGAAAGATTAAATGCTTATTAGTGTCTAACTTAACACACTATTTTAGAGTCAAGCAAAATTTCTCACCACATGCTTCCACCAAAGTCACTGACCAGACTCTTCTGGTCAGCACTTGCCACGCCCCTAAGTCTGACAGCTGTTTTCCTTTGTCATCTTAGGTTTGATGCCGGAGACAGAGGGGGGAGAGAAGAAGGGTGTCTTGGCATGTCTAGCCCTTCTTTTTATAGTCCTTTCCCCCATTTGAGAAGCAATTCCAGCTGGGAGCAAGGCAACAGGCAATCTAGTGAAGAAAGAAAACTCCATGCTGCTTCTTTACCAAGATGTAGATTTTTGTTTCTTCCCCCTTCCTTGCCAAAGAATGGCCACTTCGCAGATAATGGTCCATTAGCTTTGTTGACACCTAGCTGAGGCATCAGTTTGCCCTGACTGAATGGGAGAGGCTAGGGGTAAGCCAGCATCAGCACTGGGAAGGCTCCCCAACTCCCTAACAATCCATGCCACCCACCCCCAAAAAACTGTTCTATACTTCTCCCACCCACACCCAACAGCCCTCCAGCTTCACAATCAGGCTCCTTCCCAGCAATTATTTCCCTCTCCCTCAGCTCCTCCATTATACCTGACTCCCCAAAGCCTTTGCACTGCTTCTGAGGGGTGCAGGAAATACATTTCTGTACTGTAGTTTAAATGAAGTGTTACTCAAAGTTCTGTATTAATATTCCTAGTAAGGAATCACAAAAATAATTGAAACTGACATGTTTATATTGTTATTTTGACAAAATATGCATAATTTTAAAATATTACACACAGAATGTTTAATTTTTTTATGCAGAATTGTTAATGTTTAGGCTCAGAATTCCCCCAGGAGTACATGTTCGTGTCACAATGCCACTTGGTTTGAGAGCCCTCTCAAATGTGGGGCCCTGGGCAAACTCCTACTTTTCACTCCCATTCTGGGCAGCTTTCTTCAATTGTAGCAGTGTTTCTAAGCAAATAAACTATTTGTCCAAAAATTTTTGCCCAGCTTCACTAAACATTTATTTACCAGGAAAGGGGGTGGGAGTTGACTTTACTATTTGTTTCAAGTAACGTGAGTAATCATAAACCTATTTAACAATAGCTCACCAATTAGTGGATAGAATCAAATACTAATAGATCCTGTGCTCCATTTAGGACTAAATAAAGGATTGCCTCCCCACATGTGTGTTCCAGGAATAGGTGATCCAAGAAGAAGTCATTTATGGTGTCTAGAAATCTTACCTTTGCATCCCATCCTGAGGTGAGATATACACACTCAATATGAGGATAGTTGAAATCGCCATCACCATCCTGGTCACGTGGTCAATAATATCTTCCTAGTGCAGTACTCTTATTATTCAAGCATGGAATTTCTATCCGTAGAACTTCTATAGTATAGTTTGAGTCAATTAAGATTTTTACTATATTTGATTCTATGCTTTCTTTCACGTATTGTTCCACTCCTGCACCAGCACGACCTACTCTGTCATTCCTGTATATTTTGTACCCTGATAATACCACATCCCACTCATAATCATCATGCCACCAAGTTCCTGTGATGCCTATTAAATAAATATCCTCATTTAATATCAGGCACTGAGATTCACCTATGTTAGTATTTACACTTTTAGCATATGTATACAAGCACTTATAAAATCTGTCAATATTTAGTTGTCTGCCTTCATGTGATGTAATTGAATGGGACTTCTTTTTGTTTGTCCATTTCTCTTCAGTTCCTACCTGTACTTAATCAATGTCTATCCTCTCCTCTTTATTAGGATATAGAGTATCTCCTTAAAGGGATGTCTCTGTGTATACCATGTGCGTCTCTGCACCTGCTGGCTTTTCCCCAGCCCTTAGTTTAAAAACTCTTTTACGACTTTTTTAATGTTACATGCCAGCTATCTGATTCCGTTTTGGTTTAGGTGGAGCCCATACTTCAAATATAGGCTCCTCCTTTCCCCAAAGGTTTTCCAGTTCTGAATAAACCTGAATCCTTCCTCCCAATTCCATTGTCTCATCCACACACTGAAATGTGCAGTTCTGCCTGTCTAACTGAACCTGCATGTAGAACTGGAAGAATTCAGAGAATGCTGCCATGGAAGTCCTGAACTGTAATCTCTTATCTAGCAGCTGAAGTTTGGTCTTTCGGACCTCCCTCTCACATTTCCCTATATCATTGATAGCTACAGGTACCACGACCACCAGCTCCTCACCAGGACTGCACACAGAGGTGACACATAACTGCAGAGGTGCTGGAACAATTTTTATAGTGGGGGGCTGAAAGTGGAAACCATGTGTTTGGTTGTCATTGCTACTTCAAGCCATGGAGTGCTGCCATGCCCCCAGCACTGCTTGTTCTATCACCCCTGCCTAACTGCGGATAATGGGGGGCACAATTGAAAGATTTTGTGGGAGCCTGTGACCACTCTATGTGTTGCCTCTGCCTCCACCTCCTGAAATTTGATATGTATGTAGACAACATACACTGGCAACTACCTCCTCTTCTTCCTATTCTCTGTCCTCTGGCTGCCCAGCCCATTGCAGAGCTTGCAGGCATCCCTCCCTGTCTGAACTATCCTCAATCCATTTAGCAAGTGTTCAAAACAAGACCAACAAAAGGTACAACACAGTTTGGATGCACAGTCCCCCATACACCATCAGGCTGGTTGGCGCCAGGGAGGGATGGTGCTTGGGGCTGGATCATCACAGTTAACAAGAAGTTGGAGATTTATCAGTCACTTTTTGTTGGAGGGGGGAAATATGACACCCCCAAATCACCTTCTCCTTGATAGGCACATTGGAGGCTGCTGCTGTTTCAATGCATCAGCAGCAGGGTCCACCACACCCCTTTCCCACTCTCCCTGCCCACGCCGCTCTTCTCACCTTGAGCTCTCAGGCTGGATGGGGTTCCACTTGAACTGCCTGGCGCTGAGCACCACATCTCAACTCCTCTTCTCAGTCTTGAAAATGACCCCCTGACTCACCTCAGTAGGTGGTCAGCAAAGCAGGCAGCGGAAAGGGCTGGGACTCCAGCAGCACGGAAGGAGAAGCAGCCCCATATGTTTGGGGTGGGGAGCTCAGACTGCAGCCAGCCGCCCTGCTGCTTCCTCCCTTCCCACACTGCATGGACACTTGGTGAGTGCGGCCACCAGGGGGAGCCACTGCCTCCTTGCTGCTTGGCATCCCGATGAGAGGCATCCCAAGAAATCTGGGGGGACCCCATGTGGACCCCATGTGTCACCCCCACGTGTCGCCTCTGACTTCACATACCTCTATATAGATGTCTTGAGTGGTCTGCACCCTTCACACCAGGCAGGCAATTCACCATGTTATTCTCCTGGTCATCACAAACCCAACTATCTTTTTCTAATAATCGAATCCCTCATAACCATTACTTGTCTCTTCCTAATAACTTGGATCCCCTCCCACAGAGGGGTATCCTCAGTGTGAGAGGATACCATGACATTATCTTGAAGAACTTTCCCAACTATGGGATCACTTCCCTCTGCTCTAGCTTGCTTTTTCCTTTTCTGAGACTTTCCTCCTCCTTAACAGCAGAGAGGCTGTAAGGCTGGGGGTTTTGTGTGGTTCAGTGGATAAGACAATGTTGGAATCATTGGAAACAGAGGTTCAGTTCCCAGCTCCACTAATGACTTGCTATCTGACGAGGGGGCAAGTCACTTAAATCTGCAGACTTCAGTTTCCCCATCTTTAAAATGAAGATAATAATATTCACCACTGTGTGTACTGGTAAAGTGCTTTGAGATAGATGAATGTCATAATACAACATGTTAACACATGATTATCTTATTAGTATTAGCAGAAAATTAGAAATTATTGTAAACATACAATCAAACTGAGGAATGCATATATTGCATAATAAATAAGCAGTGTATCAAATGTGATATTTACTGACATTTTCATATAGAAGAACTGGCTAGACCTGAATAAAATTCACATTTTCTTGGAAATATTACACTTGCACCTTCAAAATTATTATTGTTATTATTATTTATTAGGTTGAAATTAGTGATATAATTATTTTCTCATTGAAAATGTGAAAATGTGAATTTTTGCCTTTTTTCATTATGTCATTATCTTCACTCAAATATGTTAATTTTCATCAAAAATGAATTTTCTTTGGGAGAGGGGCTTGTTACACTCAAATATTTGTATATTCAAGCAAAATATATACAATTATGATATTATGGCTGAAACCTGTGCAGGTATGAAAGGCAAGGGAAGGAAGTTTTCTAGTACTCTCTCTTCCTTTGTGCATCTGTGTATAGCCAGCCATAATGTAGCCCCAATAACAGTAACATAGCAGGTTACCTTAAACACACAGACACACACTATGCTGAAAACAATTATATCTAAATCAATGGGGAGAAAGAATTTAAACAGAAAAGTGTGAATGATAATTGGAAACTGGTTAAGATAATTTTACTAGAGGCCCCCAAAGGCACAATCCCATAATGAAAAAATAAGTTTACATTAGTTAAAGACCAACCTGTCTTAGATAGGAAACAAAAGCGGCTATAAATTTAAAAAAACAAAAAAACAACAACAACAAAACACTCACTATATGATAAAATAGAAGAACGGGGAAGTTGATTGCAATGAATATAAATTATATAGTATAGTACTGGAATTGGTTGCCAAGGGAGGTTGTCGAATTCCTACCATTGAGGATTTTAAGAATAGGTTAGACAAATTCCTGTCAGGGATCATCTAGGTATACTTGATCCTGTCTCAGCCATCTAACCTGACAGTTCTAAGATTCTATGAAAATCACATCCTATTTTAAAAACAGAACCTTAACTCATGCATTGAATGGACGCTGATTAGGCAACTGACTGAGCAATTAGCTCTCTAATATATAAGTCTCTTTTGGCTGCCACAGAAGTACTGAGATCTTCCTGGTCTATCAGAACTGCTCCTCCAGATATACCTTATAATCTTAGCACTGTTTACAGTATGACTGATGCAGCCTTCATTGCTGCATAGCGAGGTATCAGACTGAATTTGGTGACATCCAAGTAGTCGTAGGATAGCCCCCATGTTTGCAGTGTTGTTATAGTTGTATTGGTCCCAGGATATTAGAAAGACAAGGTGGGTGAGGTCATATCTTTTGCTGGATCAACTTTTGGTGAAAGAAACAAGCTTTCAAGCTTACCAAAAGTTCTTCTTTGAGTCTGGGAAATGTACTCAGAGTATCACAGCTAAATAAACGATGAACAGATTGTTTAGCATAAGTATTTAACGTATATTCTAAGAGACTATTTAAAATAAAGTTGCCCGCTAAGACCTCTGCAGTCATAGGACAAAAAAGGTGAGCTATTTATTATTACAGATTATTGTAATTAGTTATAAATCCAGTATCTTTATTAAGTCCATGATTTTTAGTGTATAGCAAAGTTATGCATTTAAGCTCCCAGGCTCCTCTTTTGAAGGTGTTGTGCAGGTTTCCTCTGAGGATGAGGACTGAGATGTCAGCTATAGATTGCTTTGTGAAACATGTTCACTCACCGGTGATATGGTGGTTTTGTTTTTTATCATTTTTATGTGTGAGTTAATTTGAGAGCATAGTGATTGTCTGGTTTCACCCTTCTGTAGGAAGTCAGTTGTGTCTTGGAGGAAGCTGGCACTTTGTGTGGTGAGGGGTTTGAGGATGTTTTCTGTGTATCCTGATATTCCTTCAGTAAGAGTGTTGTAGTCAGGTATGATGGGTCTACCTGGGTTCCCTTTGTGTATCTTAGAAAGCATGTAGAAGGTCTTTGGGGTGGGTTTGAGGGGAATGAGGTTGTTTTGGGGGGTTGGGGGTCAGGATTTGATGATATCCTTTTAAATCCTTGGGTGAATTGTGGTGTAAGGTCTTCTCTAAGATCTCCAAAGTAGATGGTGTTGGAGCATTGTCAGTTTGCCTCGTTGATATAGTCATCACAATTGAGAACTGTGATGGCACCCCCTTTGTCTTCTTGATCACTATCTAGTGCAGTGGTTCTTAACCTGGGGTGCACGTACCCGCTGGGGGTGCGAGATGCCCTTTCTGGGAGTGCGAGACATGCCAGATTTTTTTTAGAAAGTAAATCATCGAAAACACAAATTAAGCAAAGGCACATAAGTACAACTACTTTGTTTCATCAAACCTATGTATTTATTAACATTATACATTTTTTAACGATTACTGAAATATACAAACAAAAATATATCTAGGTTTAAGAGGTGCGAGAACATATGTTTTAGGTTTAAGGAGTGCGAGAACATATTTTGATTTTTGATAAGGGGTGCAAGAACATATTTTGAGAACCAATGGGGTGCAGGCTGCAGTAAAGGTTAAGATTAGTGGTTAGGTGGTTAAGATTAGTGGTTAGATTTCGGGGACTATATAGCTGTCTTCTCAGTGGTGGAGAGATTGTGGTGGATGTCATGTTTGTTAAGGATTTCACAGTCAATTTTCTTTTTTCCTGCAATCAATGTAATAATCAAGTGTGTATTTTCATCCACTGTGGGATGTCCAGTCAGATGATTCTTTCTTCTTATGACTGTTGGTGGAGATGTGGTAGTTATGGGTGGTATCATCATTTTTGTGAAAGAATTTTTTGAGGTGGAATTGATGAAAGAATTCTAGCTCTACACATGGTGGAGTATACTCATGAAGGAAATAGTAAAAAGATTCTTTATTCATATACATAAGAATAAAACAAGGAAAGAAGACATGAAATCATTAAGCACAAAGATGGGGTATAGATTAAAGATAATCTTAATATGGCCTGAAACCTAAACAACTACTATGCCTCGGTTTTTAATAAGGGAATGAGAAAGTTGGGGGCTAATGGAAACAGAGATATGGAAGTAGAAATTACTGCATCCAAGGTAGAAGGAAAATTTATACAACTTAATGGGACCAAATTGGGGGGAGGATGGGGAGAGAGAGGCTGGATAATCTCCATCCAAGAATATTAAAGAAACTGGCACATGAAATTGCAAACCGAATACCAAGGACTGTTAATGAATCTGTAAACTGTGGGGTCACGCCCTAAGAACCTGGAATTTCATACATGGTACTATATTTAAGAAAGGGGGGGGGAAGTGATCTGGGAAACTACAGGCCTGTTAATTTGGTCTCAGCTGTATGCAAGGTCTTGGATCAAATTTTGAAAAAGAGAGTACTTGAAGACATAGAAGTAAATGGTAATTGGGATAAAATGCCACATGGTGTTACAGAAGGTAGCTCATGCTAGACCAACCTGATCTCTCTCTTTGAGAAGATAACTGATTTTCTAGACAAAGGAAATGCTATAGAGCTAATCTGCCTGGATTTCAGTAAAGCATTTGATACAGTTCCTCATGGGAAATTTTTAGATAAATTGGAGAAGATTGAAATAAATATAAGACTTGAAGGGTGGGTAAGGTAAGAGGAGACCACAAGAGGTCTACTGAAAGGTGTTCTGTTAGACTGGAGGGAGGTTATTGGATCTCTTCAAGGATCGGTCTTGGGACTCATTTAACACTTTCAAAAATGACCTTGGCACAAAAAGTGGGAGTCTGCTAACAAAGTTTGTGGATGACACAAAATTGGAGAAGGACCAGAATATGATACAAGATTATTTGGATGACCTTGAAAACTAGAGTAAGAGAAATAGTATGAAATTTAATCATGACCTGCATGTATTGTAGGCTGGGGGAGGCTATGTCTACCCAAAAGGCCCCGCGTGGCCCCACCCATACTCCACCCTGAGGCTCCTCTTGCTTGCCACTTGCCCCTGGGCCCCAGCCCAGGAAGGTTGCTCCTCTTCTGGGAAGCGTGCTGCCTCTGGGGCTGGGGCTAGGGCTACGGCTAGGTCAGCCAGCCTGTGGCCGGGACTTGGGGTTCATAGAATCATAGAATATCAGGGTTGGAAGGGACCTCAGGAGGTCATCTAGTCCAACCCCCTGCTCAAAGCAGGACTAATCCCCAACTAAATCATCCCAGCCAGGGCCTTGTAAAGCCTGACTTAAAAACCTCCAAAGAAGGAGACTCCACCACTTCCCTAGTATCAGAGGGGTAGCCGTGTTAGTCTGAATCTGTAAAAAGCAACAGAGGGTCCTGTGGCACCTTTGAGACTAGCAGAAGTATTGGGAGCATAAGCTTTCGTGGGTAAGAACCTCACTTCTTCAGATGCAAGATACCACTTCCCTAGGTAACCCATTCCAGTGCTTTACCACCCACCTAGTGAAAAAGTTTTTCCTAATATCCAACCTAAACCTCCCACACTGCAACTTGAGACCATTACTCCTTGTTCTGTCATCTGCTACCTCTGAGAACAGTCTAGAGCCATCCTCTTTGGAACCCCCTTTCAGGTAGTTGAAAGCAGCTATCAAATCCCCACTCATTCTTCTCTTCTGCAGACTAAACAATCCCAGTTCCCTCAGCCTATCCTCATAAGTCATGTGCTCCAGCCTCCTAATCATTTTTGTTGCCCTCTGCTGGACTCTCTCAAATTTTTCCACATCCTTCTTGTAGTGTGGGGCCCAAAACTGGACACAGTAATCCAAATGAGGCCTCACCAATGTCAAATAGAGGGGAATGATCACATCCCTCGATCTGCTGGCAATGCCCCTACTTATACAGCCCAAAATGCCGTTAGCCTTCTTGGCAAAAAGGGCACACCGTTGACTCATATCCAGCTTCTCGTCCACTGTAACCCCTAGGTCCTTTTCTGCAGAACTGCTGCCTAGCCATTCAGGTCCTAGTCTGTAGCAGTGCATGGGATTCTTCCATCCTAAGTTCTAGACTCTGCACTTCTCCTTGTTGAACCCTATCAGATATATTTTGGCCCAATCCTCTAATTTGTCTAGGTCCCTCTGTATCCTATCCCTAGCCTCCAGTGTATCTACCACTTGTCCCAGTTTAGTGTCATCTGCAAACTTGTCAGGGTGCAGTCCATGCCATCCTCCAGATCATTAATGAAGATATTGAACAAAACCGGCCCCAAGACCGACCCCCAGGTTACTCTGCTTGATACCAGCTGCCAACTAGACATGGAGCCATTGATCACTACCCGTTGAGCCTGATGATCTAGCCAGCTTTCAAACCACCTTATAGTCCATTCATCCAGCCCATACTTCTTAAACTCCTGGCAAAAATACTGTGGGAGACCATATCAAAAGCTTTGTGAAAGTCAAGGAATAACACATCCACTGCTTTCCCCTCATCCACAGAGCCAGTTATCTCATCATAGAAGGCAATTAGGTTAGTCAGGCATGACTTGCCCTTGGTGAATCCATGCTGACTGTTCCTGATCACTTTCCTCCCCTCCACGTGCTTCAGAATTGATTCCTTGAGGACCTGCTCCATGATTTTGCCAGGGACTGAGGTAAGGTTGACTGGTCTGTAATTCCCCAGAACCTCCTTCTTCCCTTTTTTAAAGATGGGCACTACATTAGCCTTTTTCCAGTCATCCGGGACCTCCCCCTATCACCATGAGTTTTCAAAGATAATGGCCAATGGATCTGCAATCACATCCGCCAACTCCTTTAGCACCCTCGGATGCAGTGCATCTGGCCCCATGGACTTGTGCTCATCTAGCTTTTCTAAATAGTACAGAACCACTTCTTTCTCCACAGAAGGCTGGTCACCTCCTCCCGATTCTGTACTGCCCAGTGCAGTAGTCTGGGAGCTGACCTTGTTTGTGAAGATAGAGGCAAAAAAAGCATTGAGTAGATGAGCTTTTTCCACATCCTCTGTCACTAGGTTGCCTTCCTCATTCAGTAAGGAGCCCACAGTTTCCTTGACTTTCTTCTTGTTGCTAACATACCTGAAGAAACCCTTCTACTCTTAACATCTCTTGCTAGCTGCAACTCCAAGTGTGATTTGGCCTTCCAGATTTAACTCCTGCATGCCCGAGCAATATTTTTATACACCTCCCTGGTCATTTGTCCAATCTTCCACTTCTTATAAGCTTCTTTTTTGTATTTAAGATAGGCAAGGATTTCCCTGTTAAGCCAAGCTGGTCGCCTGCCAAATTTACTGTTCTTTCTACACATCGGGATGGTTTGTTCCTGCAACCTCAATAAGGATTCTTTAAAATACAGCCAGCTCTCCTGGACTTCTTTCCCCCTCATGTTAATCTCCCAAGGGATCCTGCCCATCTGTTCTCTGAGGGACTCTGCTTTTCTGAAGTCCAGGGTCTGTATTTTGCTGCTCTCCTTTCTTCCTTGTATCAGGATCCTGACCTCGACCATCTCATGGTCACTCTACCAGGTTTCCATAGACTTTTGCTTCCCCTACTAGTTCTTCCCGGTTTGTGAGCAGCAGGTCAAGAAGAGCTCTGCCCCTAGTTAGTTCCTCCAGCACTTACACCAGGAAATTGTCCCCTACACTTTCCAAAAACTTCCTGGATTGTCTGTGCACCGCTGTATTGCTCTCCCAGCAGATATCAGGGTGATTGATGTCTCCCATGAGAACTAGGGCCTGTGATCTAGTAACTTCTGCTAGTTGCCGGAAGAAAGCCTCGTCCACCTCATCCCCATTGTCTGCTGGTCTATAGCAGACTCCCACCACGACATCAGCCTTGTTGCTCACACTTCTAATCTTAATCTAGAGACTCTCTGATTTTTCTGCAGTTTCATACCGTAGCTCTGAGCAGTCATACTGCTCTCTTACATACAATGCAACTCCCCCACCTTTTCCACCCTGCCTGTCCTTCCTGAACAGTTTATATCCATCCATGACAGTACTCCAGTCATGTGAGTTATCTCACCAAGTCTCTGTTATTCCAATCACGTCATAATTCCTTGACTGTGCCAGGACTTCCAATTCTCCCTGCTTGTTTCCCAGGCTTCTTGCATTTGTGTATAGGCATTTAAGATAACTTGCTGATCTTCCCACTTTCTCAGTATGAGACAGGAGTCCTCCCCTCTTGCACTCTCCTGCTCGTGCTTCCTCCGGTATCCCATTTACCCACTTACCTCAGGGCATTGGTCTCCTTCCCCTAGTGATCCTAGTTTAAAGCCCTCCTCACTAGGTTAGCTAGTCTGCTTGCGAAGATGCTCTTCCCTCTCTCTGTTAGGTGGAGCCCATCTCTGCCTAGCCCTCCTCCTTCTTAGAACACCAGCCCATGGTCAAAGAATCCAAAGCATTCTCTCCGACACCACCTGCGTAACCATGCATTGACTTCCATGATTCGACCGTCTCTACCCTTCCACAGGGTGGATGTACCAGAACACTACTTGCACCTCAAATTCCTTTATCCTTCTTCCCAGAGCCACGTAGCCTGCAGTGATCTGGTCAAGGTCATTCTTGGCAGTATCATTGTTGCCCACATGGAGAAGCAGGAAGGGATAGCGATCCAAGGGCTTGACTAGTCTTGTCAGTTTCACCGTCACATTGTGAATCCTAGCTCCTGTCAAACAGCAGACCTCTCAGTGTTCCCAGTCGGGGCGGCAGATAGATGACTCCATCCCCCTGCAGAGGGAGTCCCAGACCACCATGACCCACCTCCTTCTCTTGGGAGCAGTGGTCGTGGAACCCCCATCCCTAGGACAGTGCATCTCATGCCTTCCAATCACTGGAATCTCCTTCTACTATCTTCCCTCAAATGTATCATCTAGTCCACTCTCCGCATTAGTACCTGTGGAGAGAACATGAATACGCTTGCTCACCTGTATCTGCATTGCTGGTACATAGATGCTCCTCTTTCTTCTGGAGGTCACATGCTGCCAAATTTCTTTGCCGTCCTTCTGTCCCTGCTGCACAGCCTGCTCTGATTCTTCAGAATGTTTTGCCCATAGAAGCATATCCTGACGTCTGTCCAGGAAATCTTCATTTTCTCTTATGCAACACATATTATTGGGAGCCACCAGATGGTGTTATGAGCTCTATAATTCATTTCTTATAGATGATACAACAGAAGTGAATTTTGGGGGGAATGTAAATGAGGGATTGGTGTTGTCTTGGCAAACAGGAAAAGAGAGGGTATTCCTTGCTTAGGGCATCTGGCATTGAAAAAAGTGTAGAAGTGGGAGAAGGAATTGAAGGGGGCGTTAGGATTGGCATTCTTGAAGACCTAAGGGGGCAGTAGTATGTAGCAGGATGTACAGCAGAGTTGTGTATGAAATGTTTTGGTAACAGGTAGCCTTTTTTTATTTGCTTGCATGGTCAGCAGCTGCACATTGGAATGATTACAATCAGAGAGATGAATGCAGTGAACAGACTTTATTGGTGATATGCTTAGCAATTAAGAAGTGCACCACAGCTAACAAACAGCAGTTCTTCACCAACTAGCTCCTAAACACTTCATAAGCAGAGCTCATAACACCATCTGGTGGCTCCCAATAATATTACAACTCCCTTCCGGTAGAGGAAAACAAAAACATATCAAATTAATATAGCACAGATGCCAAACTACTCCCACATCCCAATTTTCCATAATCCTTCCAAGTTTTACCTTTAATTACAAACAATTAATTCAGGTTTAAATCTACTAATTTTGGAAGCACACACATTATATATGTTGCACTCTAATTTTCCCCGGTAGATCCTATTGGACTATGGTCCCCTCCCCACAGGGCAGTTAGAGCACAACATGCAGCCTGTGACTTGGGCAGTGAATCTAGTGCCCCAAGCCCCACAGATTCTCGCTGCAGCTTGCCTGTTGTCAAACCCGCACTGCACAGCCTGTGCAGTAGGAGAAGCCAGAGGGGCTGGAGAAAACAGTGGTGGTGGAAGTGGAGGACAAGAGAGGGTGTGTCACAGGATGGAGAGTAGAGGAGGAGGATCATCCTGGGAAGGAGGCTTGGGATTGGCCAAAATAATTAATAGCCCCAGGTGGCATAGTAAAACAGATTTCCAAATCTTACCTGTCCCCCAGCCATAGAGGCGGAGGGGAAAGGAAGGGCATCTGTCCTGGTTTTTCCAGGGGGAAAAGTGGAGAGAGTTGTCCAAGCAACATCCTTGAATCCTCCCTTTTTTTTTCATAAACATTCCTAAATGACTCAGAGAAAGCTGATATCTCTGATATTCTGTTGAAATATGTGATGTCAATTATAGAGTCATAGTAAAATTTTCAAAAGCATTTAAGGGCTAGATTGATAAAGAAACTTAACTAACTTTTAGGTGCCTAGACAATCACTGGGATTCATGAAGCCTAAGTTCAGCACCTAGGCTCCCTGTAAAATGAATGGGGAGACAGGCACCTCAGAATGGGATTCACAAAGGCCAGAATACTAGGCATCTGTTTGTCTACAATAGCCAATGGGAGATGCCAAACTAAAGAGTGTCTCTTGGAGATAGGCACCTAAACCCAGACTGCAGGGACTTCCTTGGGATTTTCAGATGCAAACCTGTCTAGGTCTATGCTGTTTTATCAAGAAGCCCCTGGGGTCAGAAGGTGAAGGAGAAGGAAAAGACACTCTTGCTCCATAATTTTTACCCAATGGTTAGGGTACTCACAGGGATGTGGAAGACCCAGGACCCAGTCCCCCTGCTCCAATGACTTTTTAAATGATTTAATCCAGAGTGGAACGGCTGCAGCAGAAGAGACTGAGAAAGTCCCCACATCAGAATGGATTACTGGTTAGGGCACTCATATAAGAGGTGATAGATCTCTGTTCAGTTCCCTTATCCTCATGTCCCAGGTGAGTACACTGGGCTAAAAATTATGAATTGGCAGCTACTGCTGTAATTTTTGTGTAAACTTCTTTATAGGGGCCTGTTCCAATAGGTGAAGTCTCAGCACGCTTACTGGATCAGGCAAGTTAGGCCAATGAACAGCCATCTTCTCCCCAGTTCTCTGGGGCTTAGGTGTCCAGATGACTAGTGAGGAGCTGCAGTGCTCTTGCACACAGGCAGAAACATAGGAACCAAGGCAACTTTTATTGCAAAACTGTGAGAGAGTTTAGGTGCCTACAGCATTCAGGGACAGCTGAGTGTAGGGTGACCAGACAGCAAATGTGAAAAATGGGGACAGGGTGTGGGGTAATAGGAGCCTATGTAATACTGTCCCTATAAAATCGGGACATCTGGTCACCCTAGCTGAGTGGAGGTTTTGTGAATCCCAGTGAGGCCTCTGGGATTTATGCACCTGAAGTGGCAGGTAGGTGGCAAAGTGTTTTTGCAAATCAAGCCCTAAATTAAGTCCCGTTTTCAAAAGTCACTTAGGCACCTAAGTCCCCCAATTGGCAAACTGATTTAGTCATAAACTTTTCCTGTTCTATAGCTTAAATGATTATTTTGGCTTCAATTGTTGAAGACAAATGAAATGCAAGCAACAACTCATTAGTAGGATCCTCTGTCATTGGACTGCATATGCCTGTTTTTGAGCATAGCTAGATATGGTTCTCCTTCACCTTGCTTGATATTTTTACCATGAGGGGTTTCACAGTCTGTGCTTCTTTTTCTAGTTGCCCATTGGCTGGCAGACTGCAGGGGCTAAGAGCATGATGAAAATCACAGCTAGGCTACATCTACACTACAGGGGGGGGGTCAATTTAAGATACGCAAATTCAGCTACGTGAATAGCGTAGCTGAATTCGACGTATCGCAGCCGACTTACCCCGCTGTAGGGACGGCGGCAAAATTGACCTCTGCGGCTTCCTGTCGACGGCGCTTACTCCCACCTCCACTGGTGGAGTAAGAGCGTCGATTCGGGGATCGATTGTCGCGTCCGGATGGGACGCGATAAATCGATCCCTGAGAGGTCGATTTCTACCCGCCGATTCAGGCGGGTAGTGTAGACCTAGCCCTATTTGCAAATAGCTGGAATTCTTATGAATTGTTCTAAAGACCATTGTCTGATACCAACTCCTTTGGTATTCCATGTTGTTTATGTTTAACTGTAACCTTGAAGTGTTTGTGCTTCTCAATTTCAAACTGAAAATGGCACTACAAGTGTGTCGTTTGCTACCTCTGCTTGTTACATCACAATTTCAAGGCATAGTCCAGTACTTCTCTTTCCTCTGTAAAGTGCCTCACACAGTTTGGGGTGTTACATTAATATAATTTTACATATCTACATGCACATGTCTGCACACATACTTGTAATATATTAAATACCATATCTGCACATGCACAATATAATCCTTCTCTTTCTCTCTCCTAATACATAAATGCAGTGGTTAATAGACAATCTGGACTTTAGGTTAAATATACTTTTTGTTTGTTTCAATCAAGCATTTTTAGAATCTCCTTCAGAGGCATTCAGATCAAGTTTGTGAATAAGTATTTATGATATAGAGTCATAAACATATATAAAGGTGATATGTCATAGTACTGAGCTATTGTGGTTAGATTATGCCAATGTGCTGTTTTACTTTTTTTACATTTTATTCTATTTATTAACTGTATGACTGAAAATAAACACATCATGAATACCAATCTTTTTTGTACTCAAAATGACCCCTGGCTTTGTTAGTCATGGAATCTAATGACATCATCTTTTGACAGTCATGATCTTTAACCCAGTTTGATCTAAACCAGACTCCTCTGGAATGATATCATTAAGGTAAATCCCTGAAAAGAGAGCAAACCATTTTAGTATAAACCATTTAAGGGTATTAAGTTACTGGGAATGATTTCACTCATTTATTTTTCTTGTGAAGTACAAACACTTTCAAAATTGCAGTTAGTGCCAGGACACAACTGAACTTTTAAAATGTTGAAGCAAAACTTACACAATATTTAAGAAGCTTTCTCTGTACAGTCTTTAAAATTTCAGAAAAGGAATTGTATTTATATTAGATTACGCAAGTATTACCATACAAATGTATATATGTATATATATAAAGAGAGAGAGAGAAAGAGAAATTTATATATATAGAGAGAGATGTATATGTATATATATATATATATATACACCAGTCTATATGACAGTATTTGGAGAAAGTTATCAAAATTAAGAGTAGAAAAAGAAAATTATATTGTTTTGCTATTTTGTGGGAAGAGGTTATATGTGAGTAGTTATTTATTTTTATTTGTGTTTTAATTCACAAATAAATTTAATTTAGTTCTTTTCAGGATTACACCACAGCTTTCTGACTAGGCAGCTGCTTCAGGGGATATAATACAGGCTTATGTTTTGTAAAATATTAACTTTATTTTTTATTTTTCCCAAAAACTATCCTCAGTAGTCTAATTTACTTCAATTGATTCAAAATTTTAATTAGTCAGCAGTGCTTTAAAAGGAAATTATTACCACAGGTCTTCTGAGGCGTGATGAAAATGGCCCAGAATTCTCATTGGAATCGTACCTGGATATTAAAGTGACGTACAAGAAGATTCTGGATTAGATACCAAAAAACACTGCTTGCTCTATATTGCTCTTTACTACCATTGTGGGGGTGGAATGTTTTAGTAAAGGATGAGTGATTTGTGTCTGTGTCCCACACATGGACCATATCACAAAGGTTGGACACCTGAGTTCATCCAGGAGACAAGCCTTTAAATCACTGAGTTGAAATGTGAATTATAAATTAAAAATAAACTCTCTTGACAGCACATATAAACACATACAATAGACTAATTTTCCAGTTGCCCTCTGAAGTAAGCATTGGTTTTAGCTTGACTGATTAGCATTGTCAATGTTTTTCCTTGCAAACAAACTATGTACTGAAGGTGTCAAAGTGTTATCCTCTTTAGCTTAACCCTGACTTTTTGTAGTTTTATTTTTTTAAGCCAGGTGTTTCTAATAGTTTTGACTGTGAAGTAACCTAACAATGAATGATTAATGTAGCCATCGCAAAGAACATAATCTCTGTCCTGGAAACAGAAATCAAAGTTCACATATAGATGCTAACACTAATTGCTTTTAACAAGTGCAAGAGAGGTGAGAGGAAACCTGGTATTGAATTTTGTATTGCCAAAGAGAAACTGGCCAGTGAAAACAGAAGCATCAGAATCAAAGTGCAGAGAGGTAGCACTTTGCACAGGAAGTATCATGAAACAGCCCATATCAGCCCAGTAGTAATTGGCCCTTTGAAGTTTCAAATGTGAGATGAGATGAACATTCATCTTTAAAGTGTGCTGAGTCTCAGGGATTGCTTTTGGTTAAAGTAGGAATGTGCAGTTATTTGAAACCTGACCCTGAGGTCTCTAAAAAGTTTGGCTTAGGTTGTGCTAGTAGTGACCTTGTAAATTTAGACAGCTGCTAGACTACTGCTAGGAGCAAATTATTACAGCAATTGTGATTTTCATGACTAGCATAAAAGCAAAGGGCACGTATTTAAGCCTTGCAGGGTCAGCTTTCACATTTATAACATTGCTGAGAAACAGAAGCTGTTGAATCTCGCGAGAATAAGGTACTTTGAGATTCTGCAAAAAACTAGGGGGAGGGAAAAAACAAGAAAAGTGGGATTTTTCTTATATACGTCTGACACATCATGGCTGTAAAAATGATCAAAATATTATTTGTAAAATTAAATGTTTATATTAGAGATAGAAAAGATCTTGAATCATCTACCACCTTCCAACAGTTCAGCATCAAGTTCCTAGACTGAAAGAACATTTCAAATGTATGTAAGGACATAACAAATATTAAAGGGATAACTTATATTCTTCAACTGAGTATTTTTCTTGTTAATTTCTTGAAAGTGGTATGACAAATTTATTTCACAATTTCACCGTTTTATTTACATTAGCAAAACAGATTGATCAAAAATCCATTTATATTCATTTGGAGCTTGAATCTAAACCTCAAATCTGGATTCAGATCTGGTTTTGCAGTTTGAAACTTTCTCTATCATGGACCAAGCACCCTGAATTTTAGAACAGTTGGGATTTGAATCCAATTTTTGATCTCCTCCCACAGATTTGGGTGTGTTGGATTTCGGTTCTGTCTTTTATGAAGAAATCTGTTATCAGAATTTCAAGACAGGGTCGCCCAGAGCGGGGGGGCAAGTGGGGCAATTTGCCCCAGGCCCTGGGCCCCACAGGTGCCCCCACGACAATATAGTATTCTATGGTATTGCAACTTTTTTTTAATGGAAGGGGCCCCCAAAATTGCTTTGCCCCAGGCCCCCTGAATCCTCTGGGCGGCCCTGGTTCAAGATCTAGTTTTAGGGGGCGAGAAGGAGAGCTCCTTTAATATTTTTGTTATCTCCTGCTCTCTAGGATATGCTCAATTCCTTTCCATTCTTCTAAGAATCTAATTAAATTTACTCCATAAATTGGAGAGCAAGCATATCATCTGCACAGTAAGCCTGTTGTCTAGAGAATTGCCAAGTTGTTTTTCTTAAATTGCTTTCCTTTAGAGTTTTGGTTCTATTGGTGGAGACAAGAGGATTCATGTATTTAGTATTTACTTCCAATTTTCAAATGATCTAAAGATAAGAAGAACAAAGCCAATTTATCTAATTAAAATGTATTATTTACTAGCAAATCACTGAATGTTTCTTTGTCAAGATTCTTACAATCTTTGCCCTACAGTTAATTTGAAGCCTCCCTCCCCATGGCCAAATGATTTTTCGTGTTTGTAATGCCCCATGGTGCTTTCAAATATTTCCAAATATGCACAGCACTCTGGGATGTTTCAGGCTGACTGCAGCATAGCATGGGTAATAATCCAGATAGCAAGGGTAACAACAGCAGTAAAGACAAGTAAGTGCAGTCTTCAGAGTGGGCTAGCAAGTTAAGTATGTGCCCAGGGTCCATACTGGGCTTTTACTACCCATGTTGAAGCTCACGCTGCACTATCTTCACTGCTATTCTTACCCATGAGCTGATTCAAGCTAGCTTGGGTAGGCTAGCCTGTGCACAGCATTTGTTTGATGTGTAGACATATCGTAAGTATAAAACAAAAGACAACAGATGAATACAGACAGACTGATAAGGGAATGCAATAAAGCGATGAGACAATATTGGTCAGCATGATAGGCAGTGATCTCAGCACATCAGCAGTCTAATTGTGGTCAAGTGTTTTCCAGGTATCACAGCAATGGAGAGGCTGAAGGAAAATAATAAGGTAGCTTTGCAGATGTTTGAGGGGAGCCCTCCCAAGTGTGAGGAGCAGCATGAGAGAAATTACATATGTGCTTGTTTGAAAATGTAACAAGTGGGCAGTGGAGACTAGCATTGTGAGCAGATCAGAGGAGATGACATGTTAATTGTGAATGAGAGATGAAAGCTAGTTTGGGGATAGGTTGTGAAGAGCCTTGCAAGTGAAGACAAACAGGTTATGTTTGAAGTGATAGAGTAGGGGAAGTCAGTGGAGGGATGCAAAGAGCGGGCTGATGTAGTCATAGCAATGGGCTAGGAAATTGATCTTTGCAGCAGCATTCTGAATGGATGTGATCAGGGCAAGAAGACTGCATTTGTCAAGACCAGAAAAAAGGATATTGCAATAACTGAAAAGCAACATGATGAGAATCTGAATGAGAGTTTTAGCTGTGTGGAAGGCTAAGAAAAGCTGTATATTAGAGATGTTATGCAGAAATAATCTGTGAGATGTAGACATAGCCAGGATGTGAGGACCTAGATAGAGGTACAACTCAAAGATGGTGTCGAGGTTATTGGCCTCAATTACAGGCAGGATGGTGGTGTTGTCTACAGGGATCAAGAAAGGAAGTAATGTGGATGGCTTGGGGATGAGGGATTTTAAGAGCTGTTTGAGTCATATTCAGCCTGAACTGATGGCTAGACATCCATGAGGAGATATCAGAGAGACAGGCAGACATTTTAGCTTGGACAGAAGCAGACAGATCTGGAGTAGAGAGCGAGATCTGTAATCATCCACATAGAGATTGTAGTGGATTTTGTTCTTGCAGATGAGATTACACAGAGAGAAGGTGTTGAAGGAGAAGATAAAGGGGACAAATACAGAGCCCTGTGGAACACCCACGGAAAATTGAAGGGGAGATGGGGAGGGTCCTTCAAAGGACACACTGGAGGAGCAATTAGGCAGGAGGAGAACTAGTAGAGGACAGAGTCACAGAAACCAAAAGAGGACAAGATTTAAAGAAAAAAGAGCATGGTCAACTGTGTTGAAGGTACTTTGACAGGTCAAGGAGGATGAGGGTGTAATACCGATTCTGACCTTTGACCAGGAAGAAATCATTAGAGACTTTGGTGAGAGCCATTTCAGTGGAGTGCCGGGGGTGGAAGCTGGATTGTAAAGGATCTAGAATGAAATTGGAGTGGAGGAATTCTAAACTGATTATAGACAGTGAGTTCTATGAGCTTACTGATGAAAAGAAGAGGGGAGATCTGGAGTAGTTGGAGAAGGAAGTGGGGTCAAGAATAGGTTCTTTTTAAGATGGGTGAGACTAAAGCACATTTGTACAGTGAGGGGAAAGAATCAGGAGAACTAGACATTCCGGAGAAGAATAAGGGAGGGGATGAGAGCAGGTGTAGGGATAAGATGAGATGGGGACACTGGGGCAAATGGAGGTGTTAGAGGAAGATAGCTGACAAAGGACATGCCTGTGTGTGTGACAGGTGAGGAGGAGAGAGTTGTGGGAGGGGAAATAGAAGGCAAATGGAAGGGAGGGGAAAGCCTTAATGTACGTTGTTAATTATCTCTTGGAAGAAATCTTCAGGATCCTGTGCAGAGAGAGAAGCAGAGGAAGGAAGAGGGGAGGGTTTGAGAAGTGAGTCAAAGGTGGCAAAAAGCCAACTGGAGCTGACGACATGAGATTCAATGAAGCTGGAGAAGTATGCTTTTTAGCAAGGAAGATGGCAGAAATGAAGGAGGAGAGAATGAATTTGTAATGAGGGAAGACAGCCTGGACATGGGATTTCCACCAGAGATGTTCTGCTGCATGAGAGACAGAGTGGAGGAGGTAGACATTGGGAGTGAAGCAGGGCTTGGAGTTGACAGGGTGGACACTGTGTTGGAAGAGAGGAGCAAAAGATGGAGGAGGTGGACAAGAGTGAAGCTTGGATAGAATCAACAACTATCAATCAATGGCAGAAAGGGAGAAGAGGGAAGGGAGGAGAGGGTTGGGAGAAGACAAGAAGTCATCAACACCAATGACTGGAGGTCAAAGAAAGGCTGAGTGACAGGGCATAAGTTGGTGGGGCGGGGGGGCTGATGGGTGATGCTGAAAGTAACCAGGTGGTGGTTGGAGAGGTGGAACTAAGCAACTAAGAAATGAGAGAGAGAAAACAGTTCTTGGTGAAGACCAGATAAAGTGAATGGCCCTTATGGTGAGTGGGAGAGTTGAACCAGGTCTGCAGGTTGAATGAAGAAGGGAGGACAAGGAAACATATAACTAAGGAGTGAAATGTATCCTCAACATGGAAATTAAAGTAACTGAGGTTGAGCATGGGAGACTGTGAGGAGAGGAAGAGAGAGAGCCAGAAGTTGAAATCAGAGAGGAAGGCTTAGCTGGGTGGAAAGTAGATGACAGCAACATGGAATGGGAGAGAGATTAAACTGAAATACAGTGCTGTTCAAAAGAGGGAAAAGAGCAAGAAGGGTGTGGGTTGGCAGGCGGCGATGCAGGTGGTAGGAATGGGAATGGGAGATGGGAGAGAAGAAGCCCAGCACCTGCATCATGGTCTGATCCAGGGAAAGGAGTATGGCAGAAGGAGAGGCCTCTGTAGGGGTATATGTACACTACACACACCGTTCAGCCGTGTGGAGAATACATAAACTACACCCCCACCTCCCAGCAGGGGTATAAATAGCAGTGTAGATGGTGAGGCACTGCTTACATGAGTAAAGACACTCCTGAACCGTGTACCTGGCTATGTGCTCCACAGGGATCCCTACTCTCCCAGGCTGTGCCTCTCAGTCTGCACTGCTCTTTTTTAGCAATGTTGTGTCCCACTGCCTCCCTACTGTGGAAGCAGTTCCCTGCCACAAGGAAAGGCTCCAGCAGTGAGGAAAGACTTAAGCAGTGAGGAGGCAATGGGGAAAGACTCCTGCAATGGGGAGCTGCCAGAGTCTTTCCCTGCCACAATAAAGACTGGCAGTCGGGAAAGGCTCTGGTGGGGGATAGGGGAGGCAAAGGGGGAATTCTTGGCAGCTGGGAGCTGGTGGAGTTTTCCCCACTGCTTCCCCTCCATCAGAGCCTTTCACTAACACATGTAGGTACATATTAGTGTGGACACAGCCTGCTTTTCACTGCAGTACATAGCTATACATACTCTACACCAGTAGAGGTGTTCAGTATAGACATAGCCTAACAGAAGGCAACTGCAGAGGCTATGTCAGATGAAGGGATCCAGACAAAGGGGTACAACTGGGATCAGCAGCAGAGCCACATGAAAGTGAAGGAACTTCTCCAGGGATACCACAAAACCAGGCAGCTCACCAATGTATCGGGTGATGCCCCTCAGACCTGCTGCTTTTATAATGAGCTGCATGCAATGCTTGATGGAAACCCTACTAACACTCGGCAGACCATTGTGGATACCTGAGAGGAACCCAAGACAGATACCCCTGCTGTGAACAGCAAGGAGGTGGAAGAGGAGGAGACGCAGGAGCGGAAAGATGTAACAATGGGCTCCAGCCATGCCATGAACCAGAACCTGTTCAATATTCTACTGCTGTCTATCTAGTCCTGCTAGGAAAACACAGATGAGCCTGATGAAGGGGAAGGGACTCAGGGAAGTGTGTGCATCCCATCCCCAAATTAATAAGAGACAGGTATTGACTTTTCATTGTTTTACTCGTGTGAGAAGAGGTAGAGGTACAACAAACAACAATAGAGTTGTCATCTGCTTTTCATTCCCCAGTTGGGTTAGGTAGCGGAAGAAGGGACATGCAGAATACTTTGTTTATGTTCACAGGGATGTCCCTTTTAACTTCCAGAGAGATCTCGGGGAAGCTTTCATGGAGATATTCTACAATCTTCTCCTGAAGGTTTCTAGGGATGGTTGCCTTATTTCTTCCTCCTGAGTAAGACATTTTTTCATGTCACTCTCTGATGAGTTTGATTGGACCATTGCAGTAAACAGACTAGCGCCATATGGGACCAGGCAGCTTCAGGACACCAGTAGCAACAGTGTTCTCTGTGCCTTTTTTACCCTTGGAAGTGAGATATTGACTAAAACCACCACTGTCTATGCAAAATAGTGCCAATATTCAGTGCCATTGAACTATGCTCGTGCACATGGAATAGGGAGAAATTGTATTCCTTCAAGCAATAGAAAATCCTACCTCCCCCCACTTCCTGAGAGGCCATGCATGCCAAGACACTCCAAAGCTGAAAAGTTAATAAGCATTTCTTATTACAAGTGTTTATGGGAATAAGGGATGGCATAGGCACGGACTCCATGGTGCTCCTGGGCTGGAGCACCCCTGGAAAAAAAAATAGGGATGCTCAACATCCACCAGGATGACCAGCTATTGGAGGCTAGGGATCAGCTGTTGGGCACGTGCCTTGCAGATGAGCTATTTCATATGGGTAGCTTGTGCACAGCTGCAATCAGCTGTTTGGTGGGCAGGCTCAGATCAGCTGTTTTGTGCCTCTCTCTGGCAGGGGCTGAGTGAGTCTCTCACCAAAAAAAAAAAAAAGCCTTAAGGTTAGGGGTGGGTGGAAGTTCTGGGCTTTCAGCAGCAGTGCAACATGCCAATGTTCATCAGGAGCCACCCCACACCTCTTGGGCTGTATGGTTCCTCCCTCCCAGCCAGGCTCGACTCCGGCCACAACAGGAATCAGGTGACCCAAGGGAGCCCAGCTAGGCTAGGGCTGGTGGGGACAGTGGTGGATTAGGGGAAAGAGAAGCCTCGGCCCCGGCAGAAGCCGCGCTGGAGTGGGGGGAGGAAAAGCCCTGACCCTGGCAGAAGCCACGCTGGGGTGGGGGAGAAGCCTCAGACCCCGGCAGAAGATGCGGGACTGAAGCCCCCAGCTACCCTAGTGGAAGAAGCTGCAGGGCTGAAGCCCTGACCCCCCCTCCCTTTGTGGAGCTGGTATGAGCCCCTCTCTCCCCTGTCCACCCTAAACGAAGCTGGCTCTCACTCTCAGGCTGTGGAGAAATTCAGCCCAAATCTACCCATCTTGGTATCTCCATTTCCCCCATCACTACACAGCCATGAATGGATTTAGCCTGGAAGGCAGAGTCAGCATTAGCCCATTTGGCAGGTGGGATCTAGGCCACATAGAGGTGACGTGACTTTCCCAAGGCTAAGCAGGAAGTTTGTGGCAGAGCAGAGAACCAAACCCAGAACAGCTGAGCCCCAGGCCTGTGCCTTAACCATTAGGCAACCCTTCCTACCACAAGAAGGGGGAACCGCCTCTGCGCTTTGACTGTGTGGGTGGGGGCAGGCACTAGACAGAGCTACCAGGAGGTGGGGAGAAGAGACAGAGATGGGAAAAGAGATGTGGGTGAGAAGCAAGAAGGTGGAAACATCAGGAAGGGGAGCAAGGACTTAGAGAAAAAACAAGAGAGAGGGAAAGGGGCAAGGATAGGGAGAGAGGAAAGAGTTCTCACTGCTTGTCCCTCTCATCCACCTTCTTCCCACAGCCATCAGTGGCCCTCAGGTCCCAAACAGGCCCTAAGCAAGTTTGAAGCACAGAGTGAACACAATGTCTTTAAACTGGGATGTTAGTGAAGACTGCTTGTAGCTGAGTGTAATGATTTTAATATACTGTACTTCGTGATAATGTAATTATGTAGTTCATTACTATTTTAATAATGATTATATTGTTAAGATACCAACAATAGACACACATTATAACTAGAATATGAAAAAAGTGTATAAATATGCTGAAAATTGGCTGAGCCCCCCCAAACACACACACACACAACCTTCACCCTTAAGACAGGAGGGGGCAGAAAGGAGTGCATGGGAGGCACTCGGGGAGGGGGCAGACCGGGGGCCGGAAGAGGTGGAGTGGGGCGGAGTGGGGGTGGAGCCTTGGGGGAAGGGGCGGAGCTGGGTGGGGCACCCACCGGCAAAACCAAAAGTCAGCATCTGTGAGGGAAGGGGGCTTTGAAACTTTCCTTTCCATGGTGACTCTATTCACTGGTAAACCTGTCTGTTTTTTATCAGCAGCATCTTAAGGGTACCCCCTGTGAACTCACGGGATGCCGATCCTGATGAAGAAAAAGAAGAGGACATGTTGAGTGGTGCATTGGACCATAAAAATACTGCTTGAATGTCTAATATGACTGACAGCATGGAAAAGGAAAGAGAGGACAGGAGAAAAGCCCAAGAGACTCACAGGACAAAGACAGGAAAATGCATCAGGACATAATGGGTTTTCTCATGCAGCAACTCTGGTTGACCTACAGATCTAAAAAATCCCAGACTTCCCACCCTTTGCTGTCCTTGGAGAACTCTCTGGCCATTGCTCCCTCCATCCCACCCCCCAACATACCAAGTGGGATCATGGGGTGCATCTCTACCCCACCACTCCATGCTGGGAGACTAACAAAACCACAGCTTCAGATTGTGATGGGGCAGGGAGCGGGGCAGATTTGACCTGGGAATGTTGCAGGGGGGTTACATTGGGGATGGGGGACTTCCCTTGAAAGAAGCTACCTGAGCTGTAACCTAGGGTTACCATATTTAAAAAATAAAAAAAGAGGACACTCCATGGGCCCTGGGCCCGCCTCTTTCCCACCCCCGGCCCCGCCCCAACTCCGCCCCTTCCCTGCCCCAACTCCGCCCCTTCCCAGCCCCTTCCCCAAAGTCACCACCCTAACTCCCCCTCCTCCCTCCCAGCCACATGAAAAGGGCTGCCCGAGCGCTACCGGCTTCACGGTTTGCCGGGCAGCCTCCAGACCCTGTGCCCCCGGCCGGCGCTTCCCCAGCACAGCTGGAGCCCGGGAGGGGAAGCACCCAGCCGTGGGCACAGGGTCTGGAGGCTGCCTGGCAAACCGTGAAGCCAGTAGCGCTCAGGCTTCGGGCAGCCCCCATGCCTCCGGACCCTGCACCCCCAGCCGGGCACTTCCCCTCCCGGGCTCCAGCTGCTGTGCTCCTCCCCTGACTCTTCGGCTCTGTTTGAGAGCCGAGCTGCCTGAGCGCTCCGGCTTCGGGCAGCCCCCATGCCTCTGGACCCTGCGCCCTCGGAGCCCGGGAGGGGAAGTGCCCGGCTGGTGGCTCAGGGTCCGAAGGCATGGGAGCTGCCCAAACCCGGTAGCGCTCGGGCAGCTCGGCTTTAAACAGAGCAGAAGAGTCAGGGGAGGAGCACAGCAGCCGTGGGAGGGGAAGTGCCCGGCCGGCGGTATTTTTCCTGGACATGTTCGGCTTTTTGGCAATTCCCCCCGGACGGGGGTTTGATTACCAAAAAGCCGGACATGTCCGGGAAAAAAAGGACGTATGGTAACCATATGTAACCTGAGCCAGGAGGGGGGTTGGGAGAAGTAACACCTTCTGGTCGGGAGACTGAACAAAGGAGAGGAGGAGCAGAGGGGACGGGGGAGAAAGCTGCTGGAGGAGTTTTTAGTTTTCAGTTTTGGGCTGGGTGGTGCAAAACAGGGAACCCCAAGCTGGGGTCTAAGCTCCCTAAACCCTCCAGAAGGACTTGATTGAGAGGTTCTGGTTGTACCTACACGCTCTGCTTGGGACTGTGTTCCTGTCATCTAATAAACCTTCTGTTTTACTGGCTGGCTGAGAGTCACGGTGAATCTCAGGAAGAGGGGTGCAGGGTCCTGACTCCCCCACACTCCGTGACAACTGGTGGTAGCGGTGGGATCTACTGCACCCCATGGACGGCGCTTCCTGCAGTAAGTGACTGGGGAGCAGTAAAACGCAGGGTGATTGACGGGGACCAGGCATGCTGAAGAGTCAGAGAGAGACGGTTTCAGGGGGGCGATTCACCCCTGGGAGTGTGTGACCAGCGAGAAGGACTTTTGCAGTAACAGGGTCCCCCGGGGGATCACAGTGAGTGGTCTCAGGGGCGGAGGAGTCTGCAGCTCAACCCTGGCAGAGAGGTGGTGACCTCGAGAAGGGCTGGCACACTAGGGGTCTCCCTGGAAACTGTGATGAGCGGTGAGCACCCAGGTCTGTGAGTGGCCAGCAGGAAGATGTATGCCAAGCAGCTTAAGAGCGACCTGGTGGAGCTGTGCAAGCAGAGGGGGCTGCACAGTGGGAGGCTCATCAAAGAACAGCTCATTGCCCAGCTGGAGGAAGGAGATCGCTCGAATGAACTGATCCCTGTCCCTGAGGGAAGCAGCCTGGCAAATGCAGCGCAGGGACCAGTGTCTGTCCCAGCTGGGAGTGGTCAGCCGGCTGCTGAGGGCTTCCCGAGACCCCTCCTTCCTATGCCTAGGGGAAGGGTGGGGAGGAGCCCAGCAAATACCGAGGGCACCGTGACCCCCCTGGCCAGCAGGGGATCCTCCCGGTGAAGCTCGGCGGCCAGCAGGGGATCATGTCCCAATGGGACATGAGCTGCTATTACTGCGGCCAAAGAGGCCACATTCGGGCCCAGTACCCCAAGCTCAAGGACAGACTGAGCAGACCGAACTCACACCGGGTTAACTTGGTAGAGGCCCAGACGGACAAGGGGCAGGCTTCCCAGGCAAGGGGGGCTAGCAGCTTATCAACTGCTCAAGAGAGAGAAGGGCCCCAGTCCAGCTTCTCTGGGGGGCCGGATGCTCTGGACTCAAAGTTCTCTGTTTACAGGGTGGGCGCGGGGCAGTCCCTGCGGAGCAAGTGCCTTGTTCCCCTGGAGGTGGATGGGAGGAAAGTCTACGGATCCTGGGACACGGGCACTGAGGTGACACTGGCCTGGCCTGAGGTGGTAGCTCCAGATCAGGTGATACCCAACACCTTCCTGACCCTGACGGGGGTGGGCAGGACCCCATTCAAGGTGCCCGTGGTGAGGGTACACCTGAAATGGGGGGCCAAGGAGGGCCCCAAGGACGTGGGAGTGCACCACCATTTGCCCACTGAGGTGTTGATGGGTGGGGACCTAGAGGACTGGCCAAGCAACCCCCAGAACGCCTTAGTCATGACCCGTAGCCAGAGCCGGCAAGGGGCACTACGCCCTGACCTCGGGAAGGATGTCACACCGGAGGCACAGAACCCTATCCTGGTGGGGAAGGAACACCCAAGAACAAGGGTCAAGGGGGCTGTGGCTTCCGACCCAGCCGACTAGAGGGAGCAGGTCCCCATCCCTTCCCCAGCTACCGAGTTCCAGGCTGAGTTGCAGAAAGATCCCTCCTTGCGGAAGCCAAGGGACCTGGCTGACCTCAGTGCGGTACAGACCATGAGGAGAGGTTGCAAGGAGAGGTTCCTGTGGGAGAAGGGGTTCCTATACTGAGAATGGGCCCCCCTCGGGGAGATGGAGTCCTGGGGGATCAGGAGGCAGCTGCTGGTACCCCAAAAGTATCGCCGCAAGCTACTGTACCTGGCCCATGACATCCCTCTCGCAGGGCACCAGGGAATCCGGCGCACCAGGCAGAGGCTGCTACAGAACTTTTACTGGCCGGGGTCTTTACAACGTCCGACAGTACTGCCAATCCTGTGACCCCTGCCAGAGGGTGGGGAAGACCCGGGACAAGGGGAAAGCGGCTTTGAGACCTTTGCCCCTCATAGAGGAGCCTTTCCAGAAGGTGGCCATGGACATAGTGGGACCTCTCAGCAAGACGACCTGGTCAGGGAAGAAATACATTCTGGTGGTGGTAGATTTCACCACCCGCTACCCCGAGGCAGTGCCCTTATCGTCCATCGAAGCAGACACTGTGGCAAATGTGCTGCTGACCATTTTCAGCCGAGTGGGGTTTCCCAAGGAAGTCTTAACAGACCAAGGGTCCAACTTCATGTCAGCCCTACTCCACTGCTTGTGGGAGAAATGTGGGGTCCGGCACAACTGGGCCTCAGCATATCTCCCCCAATCCAACGGGCTGGTGGAGAGGTTCAATGGAACGCTAAAGATGATGCTAAAAACATTTATGAACCAGCACCCGCAGGATTGGGACAAGTACTTACCTCACCTGCTGTCCACATACAGGGAGGTACCCCAGGAGCCTAACGGGTTTTCGCCTTTTGAACTGTTATATGGAAGGCGGGTAAGGGGGCCCCTAGACCTGATGAGAAATGAATGGGAGGGGAAGGCCACTCCCGATGGGGAGTCGGTGGTGGAGTATGTCCTGACCTTCCCGGAAAGACTTGCCTAGCTCATGGGCCTGGCCAGGGAGAATCTGGCCAGAGCCCAGAGGAAGCAGAAGGTCTAGTATGACCGTACAACGCGAGCCTGCGCCTTCGCCACTGGGGATCAGGTGATGGTCCTCATCCCCATGAGGAAAAACAAACTCCAGGCTGCCTGGTAAGGGCCCTTCAAGGTTTTCAAGCAACTAAATGAGGTAAACTATGTGGTGGAGCTGTCAAACCGGGCACACCACCACCAGGTATACCATGTGAATATGATGAAGCCATATTATGACAGGGGGAATGTGGTGTTGGCTGTGTGTGGACATTGGGAGGAGCAGGGAGTAACCCTTTAGTAGATCTATTCCTTGGGACAAGAGCTGGTTTCCCCCTGGAAGCAATTCCCCTCTCTGATCAGCTGACCCTGGCCCAGCAAGCTGAGATCAGAGGGGTGTTGCATCTGTACCAACAGCTGTTTTCCAAACAGCCTGGACGCACTAATCTGACTGTCCACCGGGTGCAGACAGGATCACCTATAAAATGCTTCCCCTTCCCAGTCACAGGGAAAACTGCTCAGGACCTGGAAAGAGAGGTCAGGGACATGCTGGTTTTGAGGGTGATCCAGCCATCTTTCAGCCCTTGGGCCTCGCCGGTGGTGCTGGTCCCCAAAAAGGATGGGTCGATCCGGTTCTGTGTGGATTATCGGAAGCTCAGTGCCATCACTGTAGCTGATGCCTATGCCATGCCCAGGCCTGACAAGCTCCTAGACAAGCTGGGAGGCGCTCGGTACCTCACCACCATGGATCTTACAAAAGACTACTGGCAGGTGCCGCTGGATGCAGATGCCAGGCTGAAATCGGCCTTTATCTCCCCTCTGGGGCTCTATGAGTTCCTGACCCTGCCTTTCGGCCTCAAGGGAGCGCTGGCCACCTTCCAGCACCTAGTGGATCAGCTACTGAGGGGGATGGAGAGTTTTGCCGTGGCATATATTGACGACATCTGTGTCTTTAGCCAGACCTGGGAGGGTCACATGTCCCAGGTTAAAGAAGTGCTGGACCAACTCCAGGAGTCAGGGCTGACCATAAAAGCTGAGAAGTGCAAGGTGGGGATGGCTGAAGTATCCTACCGAGATCACCGGGTGGGGAGAGGCTGCCTAAAGCCAGAACCAGCCAAAGTGGAGGTGATCAGAGACTGGCCTGCTCCACAAACCAAAAAGCAGGTCCAAGCCTTTATTGGGATGGCAGGGTACTATCAAAGGTTCGTGCCCCACTTTAGCTCCATAGCCGCCCCCATCACTGAGCTGTGCAAGAAGAGGAAGCCAGACAAGGTGGTCTGGACCGAGGAATGCCAGGAGGCTCTCCGGGTGCTGAAGGAGGCTCTGGTCAGTGGCCGTTCTGGCAAACCCAGACATTGACAAGCCCTTTATGGTGTTCACTGACGCCTCAGACACGGGACTGGGGGTGGTGTTAATGCTGGAGGATGAAAAGGGGGAGAGACACCCGATCATGTACCTGAGCAGGAAGTTGCTACCCCGGGAGCAGAACTACGCGGCCATCGAGAAGGAATGCCTGGCAATGGTGTGGGCCCTTAAGAAACTAGAGCCATATATCTTTGGGTGACACTTCACTGTGTACACCGACCACTCTCCCCTGACCTGGCTACACCAGATGAAAGGAGCCAACGCCAAGCTCCTGAGGTGGAGCCTGCTCCTGCAGGATTATGACATGGACGTGGTCCATGTGAAGGGAAGTACCAACCTGATAGCGGACACGTTGTCCCGGAGAGGGGGCCCTGAACTTCCCCGGGTCACTGTTGCGAGTGACCCCGCTCAGTTCAGTCTCGAAGGGGGAGAGATGTGACCGAGCAGGGAGCGGGGCAGATTTTACCTGGGAATGTTGCAGGGGGGTTACATTGGGGATGAGGGACTTCCCTTGAAGGAAGCTACCTGAGCTGTAACCTGAGCCAGGAGGGGGGTTGGGAGAAGTAACACCTTCTGGTCGGGAGACTGAACAAAGGAGAGGAGGAGCAGAGGGGAGGGAGGAGAAAGCTGCTGGAGGAATTTTTAGTTTTCAGTTTTGGGCTGGGTGGTGCAACGCAGGGAACCCCAAGCTGGGGTCTAAGCTCCCTAAACTCCCCAGAAGGACTTGATTGAGGGATTCTGGTTGTACCTACATGCTCTGCTTGGGACTGTGCTCCTGTCATCTAATAAACCTTTTGTTTTACTGGCTGGCTGAGAGTCACAGTGAATCTCAGGAAGAGGGGTGCAGGGTCCTGACTCCCCCACACTCTGTGACACAGATACACCACCTGTGGTTCTCACAGGTCCAGGGCCGGTGCTACCATTAAGGCAAACTAGGCGGGTGCCTAGGGCACCAAGATTTGGGGGCGCCAAAAAGCGGTGCCCCCAATTTTTTTTTACAGCGTTCCTGGGCTGGGCTGCCGGCGGCGCGCTGTCACGTGTGGCTCAGACTCCCTCTCCCAGCGCAGCGGCCACTCCACTTCTCCCACCTTCAAGGCTTGGGGTGCCAATCAGCAGTTTGGCACTGCAAGCCTGGGAGGGGAGGAGAATTAGAGGGGGGGGCGACGTGCTCAGGGAGGAGGCGGAGCAGAGGTGAGCTGAGGTGGGGAGCATGGCTCTCCCGGGGGGGGGGGAGGGGAGGGGGGGGGGGGGGGGGGTGGGGGGGGGGGGGGGGGGGGGGGGGGGGGGGGGGGGGGAGCTTCCACGGGGCTTGGGGGGGATGCGAAACTTCCTTGCACCGGCCCTGCATAGGTCAGTATATGTGTAGCCACAATGGACTACATTTGTTCACTGAAATGGACAGAAATATTTGCTGCCTTTTCAATTTTAAAGTTCCACTTCATGAATTAATATTAAAAAATTGTATTGTATTGCCTGTGCTCTTTTGTACATTATTTTTCTAAACTGTTTTTCACGCTCAAAGTTTTATTTTTGGAGAATAAATTTATCTTTATTAGTTCACAACACATGTTGCAGAATGCATAGCAATTCTCAAAGCAAACAGTACTTGTAAATGTTCAGCAATCACCATATAATTTATGGATTTAGGAAAACATCCAGTCATATTTATAAATGTACAGCAAGCACTACACAATTCTTAGCAGCATCCAAAGTGTTAGGCCCAGAGAACACTACAATGGCTAACTGTTAAAGTGCTCTTTCAAAGTTTCCCTTACTAGGCTCTTGTAATAACCCTGGTGTCTATGTCTGTTCAAACTCAGCAGACAGCTGCTCCATCTCTGCCTTTCACTTGGTAGAAGGTCCCCCCATTTGCTTCACAGATATTATGCAGGAAAGAACAGGCAGCTATGATCATTGGGATGCTTTTCTCACTGATATCCAAACTTGTACACAAACACTACGAGTGTCCTTTCAATCTACCAAAAGCACATTCAACTGTAATTCTGCATCTGCTGAGCCGATAGCTGAATCTTTCCTTTCTGCCATCATGTATATGGCTTTATGAGCCAGGGGAGCACGGAATAGTCTGGGATCTCCAAAATCACTACTGGGATTTCAATATTGGCAGTGGTAATCCTCCACAGAATGTCCCTGCTTGCAGCTTTCTGGCAGTCCTGTGTTCTTAAACCTTTGAGCATCATGCACTTTCTCTGAACAGCCATCAGTGAAGCAACCCCAGTGATCCAAAAGTGGTGGCCTAACCACAGAAAAGTAACCCTTTCAGATGAGGTACTCTATGGCAACGTGGTCTGGTGCTAAAATAGGGATACGAGTTCCGTTTATTGCTCCACTGCAGTTAAGGAACCCCATTGCTGAAAATCTATCCACTATGTCCTGCACATTTCCCAGAGTCACAGTCCTGCATAGAAGACAATTAATGGCCCCCACTGTAGATTTTCCAATGCCAAAATGATTTCCTACTGATTGGTAGCAATCCAGCATTTCAAGCTCCCAGAGTGTGAGCACCACTTGATTCTCCACTGTCAATTAAGCTCTTTTCCATGCCCTGAGGGGCTGGAGTGAGCTTGGCACACAGGTTCAGTAACATGGCCTTTCCCATTTGAAAGTTCTGCAGCCACTGCTCATTGTCCCAAAACTGCACTACAATGTGATCCCACCAGTCAGTGCTCATTTTGTGGGCTCAGAAGCGGTGCTCCACTATCTGCAGCTGCTCCATGAACAACAACCTTGAATTGTTTTACATTACATCCCGTAGCAATCTTACCTCAAACAAATTATCTTGTCTCCCTGGACTTGTGCATGTCAGCTTTTCTAAATAGTCCTTACCCTGTTCTTTCACCACTGAGGGCTGCTCACCTCCTCCCCCTACTGTGCTGCCTAGTGCAGCAGTCTGGGACCTGACCTTGTCTCTAAAGACCAAAGCAAAAAAAGCATTGAATACTTCAGCTTTTTCCAAATCATCTGTCACTATGTTGCCTCCCCCATTCATTATGGGTCCCACACTTTCCCTGACCTTCTTCTTGTTGCTAACATACCTGTCGAATCCCTTCTTGTTACCCTTCACATCCCTTGCTAGCTGCAAGTCCAGTGGTGTTTTGGCCTTCCTTATTACACTGCTGCATGCTCGAGAAATATTTTTATACTCCTCCCTAGTCATCTGTCCAAGTCTCCACTTCTTGTAAGCTTCCTTTCTGTG
The DNA here is from genome assembly GCF_013100865.1 of Trachemys scripta elegans. NCBI lineage: Eukaryota > Metazoa > Chordata > Testudines > Emydidae > Trachemys > Trachemys scripta. The sequence continues at coordinate 117,382,571 of NC_048299.1, read as the reverse complement.
TTTAAGTTCACCAAAGATTTCTCTATTAATCCAAGCTGGTTGCCTGCCATATTTGCTATCTTTTCTGCAGATCGGGATGGTTTGTTCCTGCACCCTCAATAAGGGTTCTTTAAAATACAGCCCACTTTCCTGGACTCCTTTCCCCCTCATATTAGCCTCTTAGGAGATCCTGCCCATCAGTTCCCTAAGGAAGTCAAAGTCTGCTTTTCTGAAGTCCAGGGTCTGTATACTGCTGCTCTCCTTTCTTCCTTGTGTCAGGATACTGAACTCGAGGTCACTGCTGCCCAGGTTGCCACCCACTTCTACTTCCCCTACCAATTCTTCCCCATTTGTAAGCAGCAGGTCAAGAGGAGAATAGCCCCTGGTTAGTTCCCTCAGTAGTTGTACCAAGAAGTTGTCCCCAGCCTGTTGGAATTGGAAAAAGTTCAGAAAAGGGCAACAAAAATGATTAGGGGTATAGAATGGCTTCCATATGAGGAGAGATTAATAAGACTGGGACTTTTCAGCTTGGAAAAGAGGCAACTAAGGGGGGATATGATAGAGGTCTATAAAATCATGAGAGGTATAGAGAAAATAAATCAGGAAGTGTTATTTACTCCTTCTCATAATACAAGAACAAGGGGCCACCAAACGAAATTAATAGGCAGCAGTTTAAAACAAACGCAAGAAAGTATTTTTTCACGCAACGCACCGTCAACCTCTTGAATTCCTTGCCAGAGGGTATTGTGAAGGCCAATACTATAAGAGGGCATAAAAGGGAGTTAGATAGATTCATGGAAGATAGGTCCATCAATGCCTATTAGCCAGGATGGGCAGGAATGGTGTCCTTAGCATCTGTTTACCAGAAGCTGGTATTGGGTGGCAGGGCATGGATCACTTAATGATGACCCGTCTGTTCATTCCCTTTGGGGCACCTGCCATTGGCCACTGTCAGAGGACAGGATACTGGGCTTGATGAACCTTTGGTATGACCCAGTATGGCCGTTCTTATGTCCCCAACACTCTGCAAAAACTTCCTGGATTGTCTGTGGACTACTGTATTGCTCTCCCAGCAGATGTCAGGGTGATTGAAGTTGCCCATTAGAACCAGGGCCTGTGTTCTGAAAACTTCAATTAATTGTCTGAAGAAAGCCTTGTCTACCTCATCCTCCTGGTCCAGTGGTCTATAGCACACGCCCACCACAACCTCACCCTTGTTGCTCTCGCTTCTAAACTTAACCCAAAGACTCTCAACAGGCTTTTCTCCAGTTTCAAACTGGAGCTCTGAGCAATCATACTGCTCTCTTACATACAGTGCAACTCCTCCAACTTTTCTCCCCTGCCTGTCCTTCCTGAACAGTTTATACCCATCCATGACAGTGCTCCAGTCATGTGAGTTACCCCACCAAGTCTCTGTTATTCCAATCACATCATAGTTCTTTGACTGTGCCAGGACTTCCGATTCTTCCTGCTCGTTTCCCAGGCTTCTTGCATTCGTGTGCATACACCTAAGATAACTAGCTGATTGCCCTGCTTTCTCAGTATGAATCAGGAGGCCCCCCCCGTTGCACCCTCCTCCTTGTGTTTCTTCTCAGAATCCAACTTCCCCAAAAATTTATCAAACTGTCTGTACTGGGCTATCTTGATTATCACTTCAAAAGTTTTTTTCTCTTACTTAATTGGCCTCTCAGAGTTGGTAAGACAACTCCCACCTGTTTATGCTCTGTGTATGTGTGTATATATATCTCCTCAATATTTATTCCACTCTGTATGCATCCGAAGAAGTGGGCTGTAGTCCACGAAAGCTTATGCTCTAATAAATTTGTTAGTCTCTCTTTATTAGGTGGATCCCATCTCTTCCTGGCAATCCTTATTCCTGGAACAACATCCCATGGTCGAGGAATCCAAAGCCCTCTCTCCAACACCACCTGCATAACCATGCATTTACCTCCACAATTCGATGGTCCCTATCTCTGCCTTTTCCTTCAACAGGGAGGATGGATGAGAACATGACTTGCACCTCAAACTCCTTTATCCTTCTTCCCAGAGCCACGTAGTCTGCAGTGACCTGCTCAAGGTAATTCTTGGCAGTATCATTGGTGCCTATGTGGAGAAGTAGGAAGGGGTAGTGGTCTGAGGGCTTGATCGGTCTCGGCAGACTTTCCGTCACATCCTGAATTCTAGCTCCAGGCAAACAGCACACTACTTGAGTCTCTTGGTCTGGTTGGCAGATGGATGACTCTGTCCCACTCAGGAGGAAGTCCCCGACCACCACCACCTGTCTCCTCCTCTTGGGAGTTGTGGTCATGGAACCCCCATCCCTAGGACAATGCATCTCATGCCTTCTAGTCGATGGGGTCTCCTTCTGATCCCTTCCAAATCATTCTCCACAGTAGTACCTGTGCAGAGAGCCTGAAAACAGTTTCTTACCTCTATCTACATAGGGGGTACATGGGTTCTCCTCATTCTTCTTCTGGGGGTCACATGCTGCCAATTTTCTTTCCCATTCTGCACTGCACTCTCTGATTCTTTGGCATGTTGTGACTCCAGAACCAAATGCTCACTTCTGTCCAAAAATTCTTAATTTTCTCTGATGCAACGCAAGATTGATACTTGTGTCTCTAATCCTTTAACTTTCTCTTCCAATATGGAGACCAGTTTGCACTTTGTACAGACGAAGTTTCTTCTGTCCTCTGGAAGAAACAGGGCACATCATGTGCAGGTCACAACAGCTGATTGCTCACTATACACATCTTCCTTCTAAAAGCATCCTCAGATGTTGTATTTACTTCTCACAGAAGCCTGAAAGGCAAAAACACACTGTGGGAACTCCCCCCAGGCAAACTCCCAGATAAACTCCCTCTGTTTGCCTCTCCTCTGTTCGCCACTCACTCAGTTCACAACTGGCTGCCTTTTTAGAAGGCTGCTGCCTCGAAGCAGTTGGCCCAGCTCAAAGCCTTCTCTCCAATCAACTACTCAAGGCCCACCTAGAACAAAGAACTCCCAGTTTACACTTTTTTCTTGTTACCCTGAATGTCTCAAGCTAATTTACTCTCATTTTATGCCTTGGCCTTTCTAATTTTGTCCCTACATACTTGCATTATTTGTTTATATTCATCCTTTACAATTTGACTTAGTTTACACTTTTTATAGCACTCTTTTTGGAGTTTCAGATCACTGAAGATCTCCTGGTTAAGCCGGGGGGTCTCTTGCCATACTTCCTATCTGTCCTATAAAATCAATTTTAGTTTTCAAGTTACTCAATTTGTAAAGCAAAATTATTTCAAGTTGTAGACCCTAAAATATTCTTAGATACTTAATCCTGGGGACTTCCTGCATCATCTGGAGGGAAAATGTATGACAGGATAATGTGGTTTGGAATACTACAGGTGGAAATAATAGAGTCACTAATAGCTAAGGTTGTCCAACACTGCATTATAACACAAGACCAGATACTTGTGTTCAGTTACCTATAACTTTGTCAGAGACTAATTTTTCAGGATGAAATTTTCCATGCTTGATTTCTGCCTCAAGCTATTTTTTTTAACAAACATTTCAGCAAAAATGTTTCAACCCTTTCCAAAAACTAGATTACCATAAAAAGGTAATTTTGCTAATTTTTTTTTTAAATCAGTTATTTGAAGAGCTCCCCATGCCTCTATGGTTTGGAGTTGGAACTTGAAATTTAGCAGGGAGGTGATGCTGGTGTCAGATCATTGATTTTCAGTGTTCCTGTGCAAATCCACAGATTAGAAGATGTCATAACACTGTGAAAATCACCATTTACACTTGCTTAATAGAGTTCTTAGAGGCTTGCTCTTAAAATCACTTGAATATTCATTAATGTAGTAGATTTACAAAGCCAGAAGGGAATATTATGATCATTTATTTTAAACTCCTGCATAACACAGTCCAGAGGGTTTATCCTGTGATTTTTTCATTTACCCAGCAACTGGTGGTTGACCTAGACTTTTCAGAAAGACATTCATTCTTGATTTAAAGACTCCAAGTGATGCAAAATTTACCAGATCCCATGTGCTCCAATGATTAACTATCCTCATTGTTAAATATTTTAATCTTGCTTCCAGTTTGAAGTTTTCTGATTTCAGCTTCCAGTCACTGGATCTTCTTATGGTTTTGTCTTCAAGAGCCTGCTAACACCCAAAATCTTCCTGTGTATTGCATGCTGTGATTAAATTACTGCTTAACTTTCTGCAGCTAAATAGATGTGTTCTGGACCTGGAATAATTTTTATAGCTCTTCTCTGAATCTTCTCCAGTTGAACAATATCCTTTTAAAAGTATGTACATGAGAACAAGAGATAGTATTCTGGTAGTGTCTCACTGATGCCAAATACAAAAGTCATATAACCTCTCTATTCTTGCTTAATGTTTCCTTATTAATACATCTCAGACTTCTTACGTGATGTTGGGCAAGACTCTATTAATTCATATTACACAAAGGGTCTGAACTAAGGTTGCAAAAAGTAATCTTAATTCTGACACTTGCTAAATTTTGAGTGCTTAACTTTGCAATACTTCTTCTCCTTAATGTAGTTGGTGTGGGGGTTTTGTTTGTTTGTTTATTTTTGTTTATGTAATGGGTATTAAATCTAGACAATATACCAAAGAAAGAGTACAAAATTCAGAAGTGCCTGGAGGAGTCAGCTCACTCACTCTGAAGCCAAAAGATTTTGGTTGGGTGTAAATACATTTCTACATACACCACTTGTCAAGGCTGAGAACCTAGCATATCTGACGTTGGTGGGGCTTGGCTGTTGTGAACCTGTTAATTCCAAAGGTGAATCTCAGAGCATGGTCACATGTTCCTTAGGATGATATGATCCTCCCCCCAGTACTATTTGCTCATTCTTCTCCATTTTAAGGAAGATTTAATTTCTATGTGAGGCTTACTCCTCCTTTCCACTGATGAAGTTATCACTCTGGTCTTTATGTGTGTTTTATATTTGTAAGTGACACTAAATAATGTGTATTCATATTCTGCTGTTTATGACTGGCACTTCACAAATAGTCCTTTCACTCTCATCTCAGAAGTGTAACAACATTGTTCACTATACTTTGGTTGTCAGTGTAGATAAAAGTCATTCCTAGCAAAATCTGCCATCAAAGTGGCAGTCAGAGAATAGCTGACATCAAGCACAAGACCTTATCTGTCAAGGCTGTAGCAAGGTCCTGGCTGAAAAACTTATTCTGTTGCATGCCATCCACACCTTGTAGTTATGCCAGCTATTTTCTGGACTACTACTTGATACCTAATGCCAGTCCTGGGACATCTAGTTAGATGTTCCTGAAGGTGACCTATGCATTTTATTTTCAGGGAAAATTGGATGAGTAATTTCTGTGGTATAAAGTGAGAATTCGTATCTCCATGTGTTGAAATTACATGCAGAAGTGTACTTACATCAAAACATCATGTGATTTTTCTATCTAACTGTGTATATCCTTTGCATAGAACGCTGCCAGATCATATAACATCTAGGGGTTGAACACAGTAAGAGGATGTAAGACTTAAACAAAAGTGGGCTGTGCTCTTGTTGTTTCAGGTTTCAGTCACTTATAATTATTTAGAAAAAGGTGGCATTTGCATTGTGTTATGACATTTTCCATTGTTAATCTAGAACACGCTCTGTTAGGATGTTCCACAATGTAGGTTCCAGCACCAAAAGTAGATTTGTGTGTGCTGTTCTAGTATCTGTGTCTTTGCTAAACTCAGTGATCTGGGGAGTGGCTCATAAATGAGACTCTGTCTCTAACATAAGCTGGTTGCAGTCCATTAAAGACTGGGATTGGGATCTTGAATTGGACTGTGTTGGATGGGAGAACACAGATGGTTGTGGAGCACAGTGAGATGTGTTCACTACGGTGCATTCTAATCAAAAGTGGGCTGAGGCATGTTGGATAAGCTGGAATTTTAGGTGGCCTTGAATGATACCCAAGGTAGGAATTTGACATAGTGCAGTCTGAAATTAACAAACCCGTGCACTATGGTTGCCAAGTCCAAGAAGAATGGGCAAAGTCTATTCTGAGGTGGAGGAAGACGTTACTGCTTAATAATTCTATCTGTTTCTCAAGAATAAGGGACAAGTGTAATAATACTCCAAGGCTGAATATAGCTTGGATAATTGGTGGCTAGATGTCCTCAATAGATAGCATAGTCATGGTCTTTTCGAACTTATGGATCATTTTCCCTATCCCTAAAAACATCCCATCTGTCTTCCATGGGTTAAATTTTAGCCAGCAGTTTTTATCCAAGTGGGTATATCTCAAAGTTATTGCAGGTTGTGTGCAACAGTGCTGCTCAACTTCCCAGAAACCAAGTAATAAACTTGTGTGCAACAGTATACTGGAGGCTGTCAGGCTGGAAGCATCAGACAATTCCTCATAAGGATATAATGTACGTGTTTAAAAAGAGTGGCAACAGGATTGATCCTTGTGGCACTCTATATGTGAAGGATCTGATAAACAAGGAATGGTATTGCTTGTCACTACTATCTACTGTTAGGTCCAGGTGAGAGCCATACTGTCCACCTCATCAGTTCATGTAGACAAATCAGTAGGAGCTTGTTATCCATTCTGTCAAAAGCAGAACATAAATCAAGCAGGATGAACAAAGAACAAGGAGAAGGTTGTCCATGAGTACAGCCAAAGCTGTTTCAGGCCTCACCTGATTCCTGATTGTGAGGAGTCAGAATGTTGGAAATAATTAGATGCCGCTAAAATAATAGTATTGCCATTTTTCAATGATTTTTAAGAACAAAAAGTTTAACATCTCATTAATAATAAATAATGATAATAAATAATAAGTATTTTATAGGTACTACATAAGTCATCCATTTGTTTTTTCTTTTTGTGTCTTTTTTTTTTGACTATATGAACTATCAGCACAAATTAAATGCACTATTTTTTTCTTCCAAACTTCAAAAACATTTTCAAGTTCTAGTTTAAAATATCAGTTTTTATATTATGATCAGTTAATTCATTCCTAGGGTTGTGCATATATAATAAAGTTCTAGAGGTTCTGAATGGAACCTGGATCTTCTCTGTCATATAACAAAAACTGCTGAAAATTATATTTATTATTTTCTTGAAATTCAGGCCAAACTGTCCTGCAATGACTCAAGAGTGTAGGTACCAATCTCAGGGCAGGCTGTTAAGAAGCAGGGCACAAAACACAAATTGGTTGTGAGTTCTATACTTAGAAGTCACCAACCAATTATCAAGTGTAAACTACTCAAACACTATAACAGTCTTAACATGGAGTCATAGTTTGTTTCCCCTTCGGATCTACCTTGGCACCCAGGTAAGCTTGACTTTGTGATCCCTCACACCGAAAATCATAATAATATTCAGGTTACTCCCAGTCCCAAGGGACCGGTCACTTATCTGGGCTCAGAACCTTGGATCTCACCAAAGACGATGCTTGTAGCTAATCTTTTAGTAATAAATAATTACTAAAATTACTAAAATAAATAATCTAAAAGATTAACTAGAAAAAGTAAATAAGAGTTACAGTTATTCACAAGGTTAAAGCAGATAAACATATATATACACAAATAAATTCCAATCTTAAGTTTCAAAAAATAATAGAATCTTCTATGATAAGCAAGTTCTATATATTTTTAGGACTAACCCAGACCTAGCACTAGGGATCTTTTGCTTATGCTTAGTAATCATTGCCCCTCAGAGCCCAAGCAACATAAAATATACAGTTCCTCCTTGTTAGAGTTTTTTCTTTCCCCCCTTCTGCTTTGAGTTGCAAATTCTGCTGTTGGGGGGAATTCATTTGCATGTCTCCTCTTCATGGGGCCCAGGAGAGCAACCAGCAAAGTCTTTTGTCCTCTTTGTCTCGTGTCAATGGGCCTTCTTTGTGAGGCAAGAGATAACACCTCCTGTTATTAACACTCACTAATGCTTCTCTCCTCTCCGGTGATTTACAGTTACAGAGAAAAACTACCTTATAACACGGGATTCAGGTATTATAAGTGAGATCAATGCATACAGCAATATACAACTATTCAATAAAGTCTAAACACTAAACACACTTTTATAATTCTAATACCTATTTTAACAATACTGACACACCCGTGAGCCAGACTAGTTCCAGCTATGTATTTGTCAGTGTTCAGTTGAGACCCAGGGCGTTGGCATGAGCTGGCACCTAGTGTGCCAGCACCACATTCATCTTTTAATTTTTTTGTTTGATGTGCACATCTCTATTGTTATAGGATGAGGATTTTTATTTCTCCTGAATCCCCTAGAAGGTTAGGGGAATCCAAAGTACTTCTAAGCTGTCCTGCCTCCTAGACTCACCAGAAATTACATCACAGGCCTTCTCTACACTACACAGTTTTGTCAAAAAAAGTCAGCTTTCATTGACAAAACAGTGGCAGAGTACACACTACAGGGCTCTTTCTGCTGACAAAACTCTCCTGCTTTACCGACAAAATAAAATCACCTCGACTAGAGGCATAGAGTTTTTTGTGACTAAGTTATATCGACAAAGTGTCAGTGTAGACACCACACTTGGTTATGTTGATGTAAATGGTCTCCAGGAGGTGTCCCACAATGCCCATTGTGACAGCTCTGGTCAGCAGTTCGAATTCCACTGCCTTGAATCACATCTTCCAAGCTGACCATGGAGGTTCCACTCAGTAAACACTCTCCCACTTGGAGCACACCTGAGTTGGATCTGCTGTCACTGTGGGGAGAGGAGGCTGTGCAGGAGATGCACCCTTGCATCCTTGCTTACCCTCAGGAACGAGATATCAGCTTCAATGACACTCTCCTGTGGAAAATGGTGGCAGAATTTACAATATTGTCCCTAGTCACCTGCAGTGATCCTATTAAAAAAAAAAACAACAACACCTAGACCCTTTGCCCCATCTTGAACGCTCAACCCCCTGCAGCCACCCACACTCTACTCACCCAAGATGTGTGCTTGACAAGGGACAGAGAGAAAGTGATTTGTATTTTACTATATGATTTAATGCTATGCGTGAACTAATAATAATGCTTCTGTGTATTGTTTCTTGTGCTTATGCAGATGTGGCCTTCAGGGGAACCCCTACACACCAGTGGAGCGCCTCCTCCAGAAAAGGAAGTGAACAAGGTGGAGTAAGGAGGACATGTTCTGAGAGGTGCTCCAATCTCAGAGGTCAAAAAAAGAGACTGCCCGGAGTGGAGAGAGACCCTGAAGGAAAAAAATAAAATAGAAAGACAGAACAGAAAGGGGAGTGAGGAGTGCATTGTAAAGGGTCAGGAGCAGAAGATAAAAGTGATGGAGAAGAAAACAGAGATGCTGAAGTCCCTAATCACGCTCCAGGCAGAAAACGTGTGCTTTCCCCCACCCCCACCGCAGCCGATACAGAACTGTTTTCCATGCCCTCCCCAAACTCCTCCCACATATTCCTTGCAACTTCCCAGAATGTCTCAGTACTCCATTCACTCCACCTCTTCAGACAGCTTATCTCCCTTCCCACCAAATCTTTTCTTTGTGTTGTTAATTTGTACTTAATAAAAACAAATTCTCTGAAAGATAGGCAGTCTTTATTTGTCTCCTACACATGGTGGTTGCTGCTGGTACTAATACATAGTGTCAGTTTGATAATTTGCTGACTGCAAATCCCGGTCAGGAATCATCACAATTTTCATGCAAGGTGGCAAGTTAACCAAGCATGGGAGAGTGCTGTATAGAAAAAACCAATTACTGGTGCTCATCTATGTTCCCTGTAAGCTAAGAGCAGTGCCGGTGGAGAGAGGTGCCCCTTCCCCGGCCCAGTCCAGCCCTGCAGGAGCTGCCGGGGAGAGGAGCCCCTCTCCTAGCCCGGCCAAGCCCAGCCCAGCCCTGCTGGAACTGCAGTGGCCCGGAAGAGGCGCCTTTCACCCGGCCTCGAGCTGCTGCAGAGACAGACTGCTGGGGGCAATCCTCTCTCCCCTCTGCAGCCACAGGGCAGCCTGCATCCCAAACCCCTCATCCCTGACACCACCCCAGAGCCTTCAACCCTAGCCGGAGCCCTCACCCCCTTCACCGAACCCTCTGCCTAAGCCCTGAGCCCCCTTCTGCACCCCAAACCCCTCTGTCCCCCAGACTGATGATTGTAAGGTACAATATCACTGAAAAGGCTTTAGGCAACTCAAAGAATATCAATATATCACTTGAACATTGTGAAAAGTCTCTTTTAGATGTCATGGGCTAATTCTAAAATGGCTTGATTATTGCGCTGTATATTTGTCACACATTTTACTAATTCATACTTTTTCTTACATTTTGGGAAGCAGCTTTGTTGTTATGCCAGGTAACCTATATATGACCCCTCCCTATCAATTATTAACACTGTGCTAATTTAAAGAAATATTTGACGTTACAGTTTCACTATTTGTACAACACCTGAAAGCATGTTTACATGGTTCCATTTCAAAAGAAACTTAGTTCTCTATGAAATGTTTTAGGTTGACTCTAGTTCAGTCAGGGTTCATATAATATCAAAGCAAACAACTTAGTTCTGTCTTTTACTGGGGGACTTGAAGGAATAAATATGCCAGTATACCTTAGTGCTGCTGTAACTTTAAGATGATATGCTAATGAAATGAAGCAGTCTCTTGTAACACAGTAAATTAAAAAAATGCAAATGAATATTTATCACCATTAGCCTCTGTTTCTTCTTCAAAATAAACATGTTTACCAGTTACAGCAAGTAGATGCAGTTGTAAAGATTGATGGTACATTTGCTAAAAGTGACTAAGAAATTCTACATGGAGTACAGGACATTGGCTTAATGAGTTCCAATGTAGAGGGCAGTCAGTACAATATTTATCGAGAAAGACATTCTTTTATGATGTCTACATTCCTGTGTAAGACTATGCATGTGGCTTTGTAATAACTCTATGGTAAGAAAAAAGGATGTATTTACTTTGGCTTTGCAGAGCAAAGAGTAATTAGTAACTTGATGTTTTACCTTTTAGCTGCACACAACTTTTCCCTAATTAGTGATATTAATTTTGTGAACAACAATGATGTATTTAAGTACAGGCCCAGAAAAATTAAATGGATAAAGTAATATTAAATGATCAGGAAAATGTATACAACTCTGGAGGAAACTTGCAACTCTATAATCCATGGCTCAAGATCCCTCCTGAAACTTGGAATGCAGTGTTTTGGGTATGTTCCAAAACAACTTAATCAGCCTTGTACTCTAAATATTATTATAGCCCTGTAACATTTCATATTAATTTCCTAATTGGACAGTTATTGAAAACTGATCAAGTTCCTTTTGATGGTTTGTGATGTTAACTGAAATACTGAATAGGAACAGGTATTTATTATTAATTTACTTTTTACAGTAAGTAGGCAGGACATGCAAAAGGGGGAAAATGAGTTTGAACCCTCTTGTAGTACTTTATAACTCAAAAAGAAGGTCTGACATGGGGTATGTAGCAAGGTCTCAGTTGGTCTGCTGAGCTGCTGGGGGGCAGTGGGGAGCTACTGCCTCACCAAAAGGCCTTGGTCACACCTCTCCGTCAATGGGGAATTAGTGGAGGGAGATGTGTTGCCGTAATTGGCGCGACACAGGGTACTGGACAAAGTCAGTGGCACGCCCCTCAAGCCAGGGAGCACTGGCAAGAGTCAGTGGCATGTGCCTCAGGCAGGGGAGTGCCGGCAAGAGTGAGTGGTGCCCCCACTCAACTCCACTGTGTTCCAGCTCAGTGCCCTGACAGTGGTGGGAGGAGAGGGTCTCGCCACTGGGTCAGCGGGGATCCATCCGCAACACAGAGACCAAATACTGACTCACTGCACTGTCCAATTCTGCCCATGGAATACTTCCTACCCGGTCTCTTGAGTGGGTCCCTCTGGGTCCTCCAACTCGTCGGGATATTCAGCTGCTGGTACCCCAGTAGCTCCAGCTCACCCTCAGCATCAGGCTCACTCGGGCTCGGGTCGCTGCCCAGCTCCTCCAGTTTCTCGGGATGCTCTGTGGCTGGCAGTCCTGGTAGCCTGAGTCCTTCCTCAAGGTCAGGTTTCCCCTGGTCCAGGATATCCGTTGGTTCGGCAGCAGGGTCTACAGGGAACAGCCAGCAGTCTCTGTCTGTATCCCTCCCTGGTGCTATCCTGACTGGGTTAAGGGCCCCACCTTTTGTACTTCCTGTTCCACCCCTCCCCTTCTGGGGGGGTGGAGTAAGGTTGGCCTGGCTCCGCCCACTCAGGCTGAGAGAGTGGTACTTTACCCTCTGGTTCAGAGGGAGGCCACCCTAGCTCCCTACAGGGTGACAGAGGGAGGAGTAATTGTTGGGGTCCTTTTGGGCTTTTACCTTAGAAATAACAGGGCTATCAAATCTGCTCTTCCCAGGTTTTGCTTGAGAACAGCTGTCTCAGATGTGGATTGTGAGCTTTCTTAGCACTGTTCTTCTGAGTCTTTCTTGAGCCTTTGTGTTAAATAGATGTTAATAAAAACAAACAAAACCAAAGAGCTTTAGGCTTTCTGAATGAAAATTGCTTTCCCTAATCCAGTTCCACTCACATAGGTTCTCTGATGTCAGAACCCTTCCAGTTCATTTTTTTGCTGAATACTGTTGAATACACAGGATAGAGATGCTATTCTAAATCTGATGTTTCACACACAAAAACTTCATATATTCAGAAAGTTTAAGAAATAAGGAAAATTCTACTAAGATTCAGACAGTTTTATAACTCAGCTAAAACAGTTCTAATAGCAGCAGCTGAGAAACTTGTTTGAACTCTTTTGATTCTATTTCCTGACATTAGGAAATCTGTCATCATGATATATTTTGAAATGTGGCATAAAATATAGTGCAGGCTGCTTGTGTGGAATGAAAGTTTCAGTTTTATGACTATTCTGTTATTTATCCTTTCATCTGCCCTACAGATCAACATTTCTGAATTTATTGCATACATATGTCTGAACTCTTGCAGCTCAGTGGGGAACAACAAAATTTGAAAATAGGAAACTGGGACTGCAGTTCTGGCAGGAGACAAGTTCTATTCCAAGTAATAAGAAAACATCAGTAGTCCTGTTTCAGGGAGGTGATCTGAAAAAAAAGAAAAAAAGAAAGAAGGAAGGACCCAGTGAGATTTCAATGTGTAAAGTTTAACATTCACAGTAAAGGTCTGTTTTGTGAAGATGGTTTGGTTTTGGAAGATTTTGGAAGTCAATCAATTACGGTTTACTTAATTGGCTTCCCATGAACTTTGTGAAAACCTTCTGAAATTTTGATATGCTTTTTATCTAATTTTCAGTTGAGTTACTGAAGATAGATCCACTTTTAAAAAAACATAAAGCTGAATGCATTTTGTCATAAATGAAATTATGTAAAGTTCATGAAAAAAAGATAACTTAAATTTAGAAGAACCTTCTATAGGGCCTGAAGACAAGTTTGTCTTTTTCACTAACAGAAGTGGATCTGATAAAAGATATTATTAGCTCATACACCTTGTCTGCCTTCTACAGTATCTCATTTATGTGCTCTATAAAACTTTGGTATTTGTGTTACTTGCTCTATGGTATTTATGTTAATTAAATTGCAAAGGCATCCCTACACATTTCAGACTAGACACTCAGTTGAAATTGATGGAACTATGCTGATTTACAACATCTGAGAATCTGACAGTAACATATTCTCCAGAATGGAGATTCCACAATCCTTAAACAACATTTAAGAAATATAAAACTGAAATTTACACAGGAAATTTGTGATCTCTCTTTAATTGAGTTTCTGGAAGCTCTGAGGAAGAATGTTGTTCAGCTAATGAACCGCTTTAGTGATGGCCTGCTGGACCATAACAATCTTTTAACTTCAACGACTGGAAAAGTGTAATTGAAAATAAAGATGAAATTCAATAAAAATAGTCTCAAATTCTGCAAATATAATGTTCATGTGCTGAGTAAGTTGGACAGAAGCTGTGATTCCATGCCTGGGAGAAGAGAGGGCTTGGGTAGTCTGCTAAAGCCAAATTTACAGATGAAGCATCTTCTCAGAATGTGTGAATGTACATTTTGGTTGTACAGAGCCATTTGGACAATGGGTTCTAGACTTCAAATGGACTGAAACATAAAAATCAGCCTTACACATACTGCCAACCAATCTAGATAAAGACATTAAATAAAGGGAAAATTCATTATTTTGTTCTTGTTTCTTTAAGAAGCTAATGGCTCAGAATTCATAAGGAAATTATCAATCAGAGGAAAAAAGTGAAAAGAATTGCAATAGTTAAATATCAAATAATGAAACTATGAATTAAAATAAAGAAAGAACTAATTGTCAATACTTTATATTTTTGCAATTTTAAGTGTGCATGTATATATATATACATAACACACATACATACAAAATCCCTATGTTAAAAGGACATTATTAATACTGCAAAATCAATCACTCAAACTCAGTGTTAATTTGGTGTCCTTGTACACATGCGTTATAATACAGTCTTTAAAAACACATACTCTTTTTTCACAGGACCTCTTCCTCATTGTCTGCCTAGCACCTGATTTTTCAGAGTACTTAGTATTATATATGTTCAAAGCACTGCTCTTGTTGATTTCATTTGCAGCTCTAAGTATTCAACATTTCTGCAAATCAGATACCACAGTCTCAAGTCAGGCAGCAGAAGATGTGGAACACACAATTAGTGATCATTATAAAAATGTGGATTTAAGTGACTTGCCCAGCATCACACAGGAACTTTGTGGCAGAGGCGGGGATACAATCAAATTCCTTAGGGCAGCATTAAACTATCTTAATCAAGAGACCAACCTTTCTCTTCCTTCCGTCTCCTGCCTTGTCTGTTTCACTGTTTTCAGCTTCTGCAACAAATAAAGCAGGGGTCCTACAGATAGTTTCCTTCACTACACAGCCTGATTCATCCCCAGAGTAGGGGTCCTGTGGGGGGAGGGAGAGGGAAATGTAAAGGTGTAATTAAAAATTGGCAACTTTAATGCTGGCATTTCCTGAGTGCTTGACATTTCAACTTTAATATTTTTTTTTACATAGGTGAGTTCCTAATTTCCTAGGTTTTTATAAAGCAAACTAAAAAAAAAGAAAAATAAATTCCAACATGTGGCATCATATTAATAGCTTCATGGGTCTTCAATAGGGTTAGATCCATTGCACAGACTTCTGCCTTTTGAACTAATGGATTAACTGATAGCAATAGTAGATTGTTATCATCTATGTGGAACAGCAGTAGAAGGGGACAAGACACTTTGCCTGTTGGAATCATAGATGTTCACTGACAGCAGAGGACTGGTAAGACTAAAACAATGAGGAATCTGGTGGCACCTTAAAGACTAACAGATTTATTTGGGCATAGGAGAAGTGGGGTATTTTACCCACGAAAGCTTATGCCCAAATAAATCTATTAGTCTTTAAGGTGCCACCGGACTCCTTGTTTTTGTTGATACAGACTAACACGGCTGCCCCTCTGATACTTGGTAAAACTAAGGAATCCTGTGTTCCATTCCAAGTTCTGGAGATAAATATGTTGCAGGGAGCACAGGCCTTTCTTCCTGTTCTCACCATGTTTGACTCTTTATGCCCTATCTCCTCCAACTGTCCCTGTCTGAGTCCTTTCTCTTCCCCACCCTGGCTTCTTATTCCAGTTTCATTCTCCTCACCTAGCCAATCCCAGTCTCCACTTCTCAGGTCACATCCCAATCCCAGTCTCCTTGCCTAGCTAGTCTTCATTTTCCCATTCTGACTCTTTCAGTTGTATCTCTCTCTCTCTCTCTCCCCCTCTCTCTCTCCTCCAGCCTCCCCATCTCCACTGCCTCTCAGTCCCAGTCTCCCTCCCTGGGCTCCTCATCCAATATTAGTGTCCGAACTCCAGCCTCCTTGTTCTAGGTGCTTGTCCAGCCAGTCCCTGCACCTTGATTCTTTGACAGATGTCTCCCCTCACCTGCACCTCCTTTTCTAAGTTTCACTGCTTTCCAGTTCCATTCTCCTTGCCTCACCAATTTCCCCACACCTGTCTCCTCATCATCCACTGGCTCCCAGGCCTCACCCTGCTTCCCAATCCCTTCTCAGTCAAGGTATCCTTGCCCAAACAGTCTCAGTCTCCCTTGATCCCAGTCCTAACCTCTATGCCCACCCAGTCCCAGTATTTCCCTACTCCCTATGTCCTTGTCCAGACCGTCCCAAAGAAGAGGTCACCACCATTTTTAAAAATGGGCAAAACAACATCTTTTCCCCTAATATTGTTCTCAAAAAATGTCTCAACTGTTTTGGTTGAAAAAATGAAAGTTCTTGAGCTTGAGGCAGACACCCAGCCTGGAAAACTTCAGAGCAAATGATTACATTTTGGCAAAGTTATAAGCACCAAAAACAGGGTCTTACAATGGGACGTGTCAGGAAACATTAATAAAAGGTGGTGCTACCAGCCCTGCCTATAATATAGACATGGGTTAAAACTATTATTTATGTTTAATCTCTAATATTTCAAATGAATAAGTACAGTTGTCAATTAATGTTTCTTAATTCTTAGTTAAAAACAGTTAAGGTTGCTCAAATTCATACACAACAGAACCCCCAAAAAGCCAAGAATTTTATAGATCAGTCCTCACCCAACTCTTGCAGCATATAGTGTCCTTTTTCACATCAACCACCCACAATACATACCTTCTCCCAGCAAACACAATGTGTATCCCTCCCTCATCTCTGACCATGTGGAATAGCTACACATGGCCATTTTCTAATTGTTAATTATTACGTATTTGTATTCTCCAAGCTCCCACAGGCTTCAGTCAAAATTGGTATCCTTGTGCTAAATAAGTTTACACTCCAATCAGACAAAACGGACAAGGGGGGGGAAGGGAAATAAGGACGCAATACAAAAGCAGTAATGGGTGCCATATTTCTGTTAGTCCTGTGTTGTTGTTTTTTCTTTTTTATTTCTTATAATATGATTCATTATTATTTTATTTAAAATTATATGTAAAGTGGAAGATGGGTTTGACGGGTTCCCCAGGGTGCAGCCTGGGACTATGGGACCACTGTGCCCCCTTAACTGTCCAGCCTGGGCTGTCTCTCACAGTGCTTTGCTAGTGATAAGCAGCAAACCCCTCTGGACACTGTTATCACTCAGCACAACTGCATGTGGAGCCCCACACCCAGCTAGATAGCATGAAAGCTCCCAGAGCCACTCATGAATCATACAAAGAAAGGCACCTGCCAAATCCCCACAGCTCCCAGCCTTTTACCTCAGGAATACACCATCTTGCACTGCTCAAGACATCAATGGAAAGTGGATATACACCAGCCTTTGCAAACCTGAGCAGATTTACCAAACACTTCAGGCAGACTCGTTGGTAAAGATAAACAGTAAAACAAATGTATTGATTACAAAAGGTAGATTTTAAGTGATAGGCAAAAAGTGGTTACCAAATTAAATTAAATTTTAACCACACAGTGTAAACTCTCAACCCTGTTAGACTCTGCAACATCTAGGCTAGCAGTTTTTCTCACCCCATTGGATATTGCAGTTCAACATAGTACACCCTTGAAACCCTGGGCCAGTCTCCTCTGTTGGAGTCTTCAGTCTTCTGAGTGTCTTTGTTGCTTGCAGCATAGATGGAGGAAGGAGACAGGCCAAGCATGGGGCCACTATGTTCTGTTTTATATCCTTAGTCCATGTACTTAGAGAACACAAGTCCAGGCATGTCTGGTGAGCATTGCTGAGTCATAAGTTGAAGCAATATCCCCCGTGTGTCTCCTGTGAGTGAGTCATTGAATTATAACTCCTCTGATTGACAATGGCTGGTGGTGTCTGTTCAGCACCCACCTGGGCGTTGGTTACCTCTTCCCTTGTCATTGTCTCTGGAGAGCTAGTATCAGGGTGCTTCCCAAACTCACAGCATATTTTAGTGACAACTATAAAATACATTCTCATAACTTCATCTGTACTAATGATATACATATTTAGATAGAACAATGACTTTCAGCGGATCATAACCTTTCCCCTGACACCTCACATGGCAAGTTTTATATGCAATATCTCAATTATATATATATGAGGAATATGGGGGTAAAAGGACACTCCCCCAGGATATAAATGCCAAAATGGGGTTGCAGTTGAAATGTAGGAAATAAGATAAGAGGAACACTGGAATAGGAAAGGAAGGATGATATTGTGGAGGAGAGTGGGAAAGTTAGACAGGGAAAGGAGAAGAGGAGGGTTGGGAGAATGTAGCTGCAGTCGAAGGACCATGAGGGCTGGGGTGGGAATGAGTTGGAATGAACAGCCAAATTACTAGGAGGGGAAAATGTGGAGGATCAGAACAGAAATAGAGTCTGGTGACATCAATGTGTCCAATGGTGCTTCATCCCCAAGCTTTGTCTGCTGCTGTTTGTCATCTATCTATCTATCTATCTATCTATCTATCTATCTATCTATCTATCTATCTACCACAGTATCTGAGCACCTTCCTAGATGTGAATTCTTTCTGTGCTTCCCTTAGTGTTCCTACTCCCTCACCTCTTCCACTGTCTCTTTGGGTTTCCCCCTGTTTACCCTCTACAACTCCTGGAACTGCATCTCTACCATGATCTCCCCCCTACATTTGACTTCATCTGCAATTGTTTGTAAAACATCTCTTCCTCGATGTCCTGCCTTTAGCAAATATTCAGCATGGGCAAAGCAGAACTCATCTTCTCCCCGAAATTCTCCCCAACTCCTCCCTTCATCACAGTAGAAACTCTACCACCCTCTCTGTATTCAAAGGCCCAGAGTCATCCATCCTTGACTCCTTTTTACTGTTCGCATCTCACATCCATGTTATGGATAAATCTTCTTAGTCTGCGGGATCTTTAAAGTGTCCTTTTTCATTTCTTTTGCCAAAAGTACCTTGGTAATCCCCTGCCTAATTATTGCAATCTCATTTGTTTCAGTCCTGCTTCATCCCACCAATCTAAAATGTCAGTGCCACACTCATCTTCCTCTTCTGCTGCTTTAACCATGTTATTCTCCATTTATAGAGATCCTTCCTTATCTCCTTCCATATCAAATTCAAACTTTGCTATCCTCCCCTTCAAAACTTTACAATTATGATCCTACTTCTGTTTAATCTCATCTCTTACCAAACTACCCCCTGAGCTCTGGAATCCATTTATTCTGCTAACATCACTATCCATCACATCACCTTCATAGCCTTCTCCACAAACTGAATTTTTTTCTTTCTTCCACGATACCATTCTGGCTAGAAGGTCCTAACTCTTCCACTCCACTACACACTCACCCTCTCCTCTTTTGAATCTCTCAGTAAAACCCTTTATTTCCACAGTCTTTCCAACAATTATTCCTCACTCCCAGTGACAACGCCAAACAACTTCATAACCTTAGTCTATACCTTCCTCTTTTGCTGCTTCTTGCTTAATGTAATCACTCCCCAGTCATGTCTAACCTCAATTGCAAATCTCCATGCAATAACCATAGGCTAAACCCTCAGCAATCAATAAATCAGCATAGTACCTGGTCTGAAGTCTTTTTTTCTTTCTGCGAAGTGCCATCCACACCTACGATACAAAAATTAAATAGTAACAGTGATAGCATACAACTGGCCATATTTGCACTGCCTATTGTGGATGATGGATATGCAGTGATGCCCCTTTCACATGATCTAAATTACACTCCTGGAAATCCTGGCTGTGGAAACGAATGGTCCAATTGGTACCAACTGCAGAATACACTAAGAAGAAAGAAGTGAACCTAATAGTCTGCCTATAAAGAGGTGGCGCCTGTTAACATTAAATGTATCCCTGGAAGAACCTCAACCACAGCTGACAATGATTTAGACCTCCTCATCTGAGAATTTAGCCAGGCAGCAGGTGAAGCAGGCCTGTTGTACATGGAGTCAACTAGCCACTCATGGAGAGGCTTATGAGAGCAAAGATCATGGAGAGGTTGGCCCTGGCCAGATATTGGTATTAGGTAAAGAAGTAATCGTATCCCTGTGGAAGCATAGAAACGATCAGTACATGACACAGTAAGATCAAAGGGATTCTTTAACTATTTTAATCAAATACACTGACTTGCAAAGGCACTACCAAGGGGTAACAACCAAGCCACCACTCCTTTGTTCAGCCTTCAAGAAACAAAGATTGCACTTAAAGTTGTCATAGTACATGCATATGTTGTTTTTATGTAGTGAACCATACTCCCATGGCCAACTCACTCACCTAGAGAGTCCCAAGGAAAGAAGTGGTAAAGGTAACGCCGAAGGTGACTCATGATTTGAGAAGCCAGCAAGCAGTGAAGTGAGAGATCAATGAAAGAATCAAAACTCAGTAACTAAGAAATTAATCTGAACGCCCATTAGATTCTGAATAGTAAAATGGTTAAGCAGTTAATAGAAGTGGGAGTTGCTAAATATAGACAATTCAAAAGTTTCAGAGTAACAGCCGTGTTAGTCTGTATCCGCAAAAAGAAGAACAGGAGTACTTGTGGCACCTTAGAGACTAACAAATTTATTAGAGCATAAGCTTTCGTGGACTACAGCCCACTTCTTCGGATGCATATAGAATGGAACATATATTGAGGAGATATATATACACACATACAGAGAGCATAAACAGGTGGGAGTTGTCTTACCAACTCTGAGAGGCCAATTAATTAAGAGAAAAAAAACTTTTGAAGTGATAATCAAGCTAGCCCAGTACAGACAGTTTGATAAGAAGTGTGAGAATACTTACAAGGGGAGATAGATTCAATGTTTGTAATGGCTCAGCCATTCCCAGTCCTTATTCAAACCGGAGTTGATTGTGTCTAGTTTGCATATCAATTCTAGCTCAGCAGTCTCTCTTTGGAGTCTGTTTTTGAAGTTTTTCTGTTGTAATATAGCCACCCGCAGGTCTGTCACTGAATGACCAGACAGGTTAAAGTGTTCTCCCACTGGTTTTTGAGTATTTTGATTCCTGATGTCAGATTTGTGTCCATTAATTCTTTTGCGTAGAGACTGTCCGGTTTGGCCAATGTACATGGCAGAGGGGCATTGCTGGCACATGATGGCATATATCACATTGGTAGATGTGCAGGTGAACGAGCCCCTGATGGTATGGCTGATGTGATTAGGTCCTATGATGATGTCACTTGAATAGATATGTGGACAGAGTTGGCATCGGGGTTTGTTACAAGGATAGGTTCCTGGGTTAGTGGTTTTGTTCAGTGATGTGTGGTTGCTGGTGAGTATTTGCTTTAGGTTGGGGGGTTGTCTGTAAGCGAGGACAGGTCTGTCTCCCAAGATCTGTGAGAGTAAAGGATCATCTTTCAGGATAGGTTGTAGATCTCTGATGATGCGCTGGAGAGGTTTTAGTTGGGGGCTGAAGGTGACAGCTAGTGGTGTTCTGTTATTTTCTTTGTTGGGCCTGTCTTGTAGGAGGTGACTTCTGGGTACTCGTCTGGCTCTGTCAATCTGTTTTTTCACTTCAGCAGGTGGGTATTGTAGTTTTAAGAATGCTTGATAGAGATCTTGTAGGTGCTTGTCTCTATCCGAGGGATTGGAGCAAATGCGGTTATATCTTAGAGCTTGGCTGTAGACAATGGATCGTGTGGTGTGTCCTGGATGGAAGCTGGAGGCATGTAGGTAAGTGTAGCGGTCAGTAGGTTTCCGGTATAGGGTGGTATTGATGTGACCATCGCTTATTAGCACAGTAGTGTCCAGGAAATGGACCGCTTGTGTGGATTGATCTAGGCTGAGGTTGATGGTGGGATGGAAATTATTGAAATCATGGTGAAATTCCTCAAGGGCTTCTTTTCCATGGGTCCAGATGATGAAGATGTCATCAATGTAGCGCAAGTAGAGTAGGGGCGTTAGGGGACGAGAGCTAAGGAAGCGTTGTTCTAAGTCAGCCATAAAAATGTTGGCATATTGTGGGGCCATGCGGGTACCCATAGCAGTGCCGCTGACTTGAAGGTATATATTGTCCCCAAATGTGAAATAGTTGTGGGTGAGGACAAAATCACAAAGTTCAGCCACCAGGTTAGCTGTGACATTATCAGGGATACTGTTCCTGATAGCTTGTAGTCCATCTTTGTGTGGAATATTGGTGTAGAGGGCTTCTACGTCCATAGTGGCCAGGATGGTGTTTTCTGGAAGATCACCGATGGATTGTAGTTTCCTCAGGAAGTCAGTGGTGTCTCGAAGATAGCTGGGAGTGCTGGTAGCGTAGGGTCTGAGGAGAGAGTCTACATAACCAGACAAGCCTGATGTTAGGGTGCCAATGCCTGAGATGATGGGGCGTCCAGGATATCCAGGTTTATGGATCTTGGGTAGCAAATAGAATACCCCTGGTCGGGGTTCTAGGCATGTGTCTGTACGGATTTGTTCCTGTGCTTTGTCAGGGAGTTTTTTTAGCAGATGGTGTAGTTTCTTTAGGTAATCCTCAGTGGGATCAGAGGATAATGGCCTGTAGAATGTGGTGTTAGAGAGCTGTCTAGCAGCCTCCTGGTCATATTCCAATTTATTCATGATGACGACAGCACCTCCTTTGTCAGCCTTTTTGATTATGATGTCAGGGTTGTTTCTGAGGCTGTAGATGGCGTTGTGTTCAGCATGGCTGAGGTTATGTGGCAAGTGATGTTGCTTTTCCACAATTTCAGCCTTTGCACGTCGACGGAAGCAATCTATGTAGAAATCCAGTCTGTTGTTTCGACCGTCCGGAGGAGTCCATGCAGAATCCTTTTTTTTGTAGTGCTGGTAGGGAGGATTCTGTGGGTTAGTATGCTGTTCAGAGGTATGTTGGAAATATTCTTTGAGTCGGAGACGTCGAAAGTAGGATTCTAGGTCACCGCAGAACTGTATCATATTCATGGGTCTGGAGGGACAAAAGGAGAGGCCCCGAGATAGGACAGACTCTTCTGCTGGGCTAAGAGTATAGCTGGAAAGATTAACAATATTGCTGGGTGGGTTAAGGGAACTACTGTTGTGGCTGCTTGTGGCATGTAGCAGTTTAGATAGTTTAGTGTCCTTTTTCCTTTGTAGAGAGGCAAAGTTTGTCTTGTAAATGGCTTGTCTAGTTTTTGTAAAGTCTATCCATGAGGAAGTTTGTGTGGAAGGTTGGTTTCTTATGAGAGTATCCAGTTCTGAGAGCTCATTCTTAATCTTTCCCTGTTTGCTGTATAGGATGCTGATCAGGTGGTTTCGCAGTTTCTTTGAGAGTGTGTGACACAGTCTCTCAGCATAGTCTGTGTGATATGTAGATTGTAATGGATTTTTTACCTTTAGTCCTTTTGGTATGATGTCCATCTGCTTGCATTTGGAAAGGAAGATGATGTCTGTCTGTATCTGTACGAGTTTTTTCATGAGGTTGATGGATTTCCATTCCATACGGCTAAATGCAGTGCCTTGCATAATGACAGGTTTCAGAGTAACAGCCGTGTTAGTCTGTATCCGCAAAAAGAAGAACAGGAGTACTTGTGGCACCTTAGAGACTAACAAATTTATTAGAGCATAAGCTTTCGTGGACTACAGCCCACTTCTTCGGATGCATCCGAAGAAGTGGGCTGTAGTCCACGAAAGCTTATGCTCTAATAAATTTGTTAGTCTCTAAGGTGCCACAAGTACTCCTGTTCTTCTTTTTGCAGACAATTCAAAAGTTAGCTTAGGAGAGAACAAATAATGCAAACAGAGAAGTTAACACAATTCTATGTCATGAACAAGTTCTAACAAATAAGGAGACATACTGAAGTAATCTGAACATGACTCTTAATAAGTCAGTTGAGGAATACACTAAACTCAAACATGCTATATTTATACCATTCATTTAATACAGAAAATGTGTGAAATTAAATATACAGAGAGATGAAAACAGATAAGTTACATGTGATATCCCATTACTGTCATATTTACGTAAATTTGTATTTATTTTTACATTTTGCTGTAGTATCTTATTTTCACATTTCCTTATTCCGCCACAATAGATCAAGAATAGTGATGTTTTGCTTTCCTCAAACAATTGTATACACAATATAAAATTAGCCTAAAAGCTTCATGAAATCCAACACCAATACTTTCATTTTGAATATGGACGTTGCTCAGGTTTTTACCCCAATTCCCAACCATCATACTTTCAGGGATAGTCTCTGTTTCTATAACAGAAAGTGAACAGCTTTCTCCAAATTACTGGCTACCAGAATACTTCTGCAATCGGTTTGCAGGTCACAAAGCCTTGACTCCAGTGGAACTCCCACTGACATAAAAAATTCCATGCCCTGAATATATGTAGGGTATATACCCAAGAGAGCAAACATGTCTCCATTTGGAAGAACCTCCATTACTTTTAAAATTGTATTTCTGAATATGTCTCCTGCATGACTTTCTAGTGTTATTTTTATAAGAACAGCTAAAATATCCTTGTGCTTTATCCCTGTTATTGCACATTTCTATTTGTTGATGGAACAGGATCCAGGTGAATTTATGTGGACATCATCATACTTGAGCAGGGTTAATCTACTTAGGCTCAGGTGAGTTCCTTTTAGTCTTGATTCACTACAATGCACATCTATAATGGTTATTAACAAGCTTAAGGACCGTTGGGAGGTTATGAATAACAATGCAGCACCACGGAAGGTGGGAAATCATTATGCTAATAAGGTTGGTGTAATAATTTGCAGTCACACACAGTTTCCATACTAATCCTTGGGGTTGGGATAGGTCAGTAGGTCTGTAAACCTTTCATTAACTTCTTACTTTTTTTTTTGGCTCTTGCTCTTTTATGAATGTATAGTATCATAAAAGTAGATGTAAAGAGGGTAACGTATAAGTTTTTCATGCATCACTGACACATTTTAATAGCCTTAAATGTGTATTCATTTTAAATACCACCTTTACAGTGAAATGTCCTTGATTCTATCTTATTTATTCACTTTTTACCCTTTGACTTGATAATTACTGTATAACATCTAAAATGGAATGTGATAGAACTTCACAAATAATCTTATAAGATTAGCTATGACTTTTTGTCCTATTTCAGAGCGCATACAATTAGTTGAGCCTTCTTTTATATTTAATTATGTAGACACAGTTATAGTCAGAAGTGCTATGAAGTAAGTAGATGTTTAGATGTATAGAAATTCTACCAAAAAAAATAATTAAAAGATTTCCACAGTACAAAAAAATCTCAGTATAGAAATTATTTTGTAACAGTTTTTATTTATCTAGAATTCAGAACACACTCACATGCAGTACAGTACAGTATTTCACCACAATCATTCTAATCAAGAGTCAGGTTGTGAAGACAGTGTAAATGAAATTTTGATAAATTAATTTTAAACCTAAAATCTGTTAAATGAATAACAACAAACTTGTTCATATACTTTTATAATAACTTTATAATAAAGTATACAATAATATAACTAACTTTATTACAGAATTATGGGACTATTCTCCTCCAGATTAGTGTGTACAATTCCTTTAACATTAATGGGAGTTTCAGGAGCCAAGCATCATAGAAAAAATAGGTTCCAGTTGTTTACACTCACTGACTTTTTCAAAAAAAAAAAAGGAATTAGAAGTCTTTTGTAAATCTACAAATGTTTACTTTGTAAATACTGTATTTACTTTGTGTGAAAATATGGGTTTTGAACAATTAATAGAAAATGCAAACCAGGGCAAAATTTTGCATATCATTTCCAACAAATCAGGTCAACTGTTTCGGTGTAAAATAACAGAGACATTCTTCCTTGTGGGTAAAACTGGGAGGCAGTGCAATTATTGCTTTTCTGGAAGTCAGAAATCATGGGCTCTGTCCTGGATTTTCCTCCGAGGGAATGAGTGACATAATACTCTTAGCTTCCCTGTGCTTCAGTTACCTCACCTGTAAAATGGGAATGATAATATTTACATTTATATGCCTCACAAGGATATTGCAATACTTAATGAGTGAATTCCTAAATTCTTTGAGATCCTCAGGTGAAAGGCACCATGTCATATAAATGCAAGATATATTTTCATTTCAACACTATTACAGTAATGTACCGTGTAAAACATTTTTTGCAGTAAAATTTCCTATGTAAATTGCCTTACTCTAAAAATTTGGACCAAGAATGAAGAATATGTAGCTTTCATGTGAACCCATATAAAACCATATTTTTCACCTATTACCCCAACATTTAGAACTTTTTCACATCACTCTACATAAAAGATAGCCCAATTCCAAGCTACCAAGGAAGCCAAACTCCCCGCACCTGCAATTTTCACCCTAGGTGCAGTCAGCTTCAGTGACCATGTGGAATGCAACTGCTGTGCTAGGTCACAGTCATGGAGAGGAGAGCAGCCTCTTACATTGTATAGGCTGTCCCAATTTGGTCTTTTAAAATCTGTATCGGGTCATTATATTGTATCAAGTATAAGACAAGGAACCAGTGTGTTGTGCAGACCATGGGGACAATTTTTCTTATTGATCTGTGTTATTTGGAAGACAGCCTGCCACATCTTGCATCTGTGATGCTGGAAGAGCAGGTGCCAGCTCATAGCAAGACATCAGGACTCACTGAACATTGACAAATGCATAGCTGGAAACCAGACTGACACATCCGTATGTTAATATTGTAAAGATAGATATTGGAGTTGTAAGAATGTGTTAGCTGTTTAGACCTCATGAATAGCTAGTGGGATTCTGCCTGTATTAGTCTCACTTATCTGTATCCCATGTTATAAAGCAATAGAAAATGTTTAGATTGTAAACTTCTGTAACTGTGTAACTCCTGAAAAAGGAAAGAAGCCTTTTCTAGTGCAAATGCTGGCTTCCTCGAGAACCTGTTAGGTCCTGCCTAAAAAGAAGGACTTTGGAACTAAATGAGCCATTGTGAAACATCAGAACATTGTGAAACATTCCTTTTCCAATCTATGAAGAGAAGACTTGCTCGTGAACTCATGCCATCAGCTTGGGTTCTGGGAAGAAGGGGATAAAAATCCTTGACAAGGAGAAAATTTGTTCTTTTTACTACCTGCACTCTAAACAGGCAATAATCATTAAGCAATAAGCAAAAGACCCCAGCTGGGTTAGCCCTAAATGACATATGTGTTTCTATTATCTTTTGGAATCTAAGATTGTAACTCATTGTATATGTATGTTACCTGCTTTAACCTTGTAAATAATGTTCTTACTTCCTTTTCATAGTTAATTGGCCTCTCAGAGTTGGTAAGACAACTCCCAATGGTTCATGCTCTCTGTATGTGTGTATATATATCTCCTTAATATGTGTTTCACTCTATATGCATCCGAAGAAGTGGGCTGTAGTCCACGAAAACTTATGCTCTAATAAATTTGTTAGTCTTTAAGGTGCCACAAGTACTCCTGTTCTTTTTGCGGATACAGACTAACACGGCTGCTACTCTGAAACTTTTCCTAGTTAATAAAACTTTGGTTAGCTTATTATAGAATTGGCTACATGCATTGTCTTTGAGGTCTGGGAGCTGCGGGGGGCCATGCCTGCGGACGGTCAATGTAAACAAAATGTCTCATGGCCCGCCAGCAGCTTACTCTGATGGGCCACGTGCCAAAGGTGGCCGACCCCTGGACTAGTGGCAGTAGACAGTCTTATACCTGCTGCCCTGCACTATGAGTGCACAGAGTGGTGGTGGTGGTGGCCACAGCAGCAGTGAGTCAATGGATTGTGCTGAGTGGTGGCAGCAGTAGCTTCTCCAAAGCAATGGATGGCTCAGAGTGGTAGCCACAGCTTCCAAGGGTGGATGGCAGAGCGCAGTGGCAGAGCTAGATAACTTGGGCTGGAACCACAGAGAAAGCAGTCTACCAAACAGGTGTGGACTTCCCTACCCATTAATGATTGTTGACTAGAAGATGGCAATCCTGGGTTCTTTTAAAAGAGGCAATAATCACTAAGCAATAAGCAAAAGACCCCAGCTGGGTTAGCCCTAAATGACATATGGGTTTCTATTATCCTTTGGAGTCTAAGACTGTAACTCATTTGTGTGTGTGTTACATACTTTAACCTTGTAAATACTCTCTTACTTCCTTTTCCTAGTTAATAAACCTTTAGTTAGCTTATTATAGGATTGGGTACATGTATTGTCTTTGGTTTGAGGTCTTGGGAGCAACTGAAATACTGTAAGTGGATATTGTGATTTTCGGTATAAGGCACCATCTGTCACAAAGGCAGGCTTGCCTGGGTTGATAAGACGGACCAGTGTGCCCAAGGGGACTGTCTGTGATTCCACAGTAAGACTGTTATAGTGCTTTAGGAATTCACACTTGTTACATGGTTGGTGAAATCTAGTTATAGAACATACAGCTATTTTCAGGTTTTTGACTTTCTTCTTGACAGTCTGCCCTGAGCTTGGCACTCATAGTCGTGAGCCACTCCAGACAGTGTGACAGTACCATCTGGAGCTTCTTCATGCCATTCACTTTCTGCCCCAGAGACAATATATTGCAATTTTCAAATTTGTGATCAGGTCCATATCCAACTGGAAAAGGCAAAGTCTCCTGGCCTGCAAAGATGGTGAAAGGTACTTTTGACTAGTGTAATGATGATATATAAAATATGGATTTTATTAATAGCATTAGTTAGTAAAATTATTATTCATAATAATAATATCTATCTCCATACAATTATCAGGACTCTTGGCATATTTAGGCCTAAGTCTACAGCAGATATTGCTTCTGTGTTTCACACAAGAGGCTTAGGTTGGTTAATATAACATCTAACTAACAAAAGTAAATCCATTTATTTGTGTGTGAATATCAGTAACAACATAGCAGAATTTTCAGAAGCCTTCACAATCCATTATTATTTTTGAGCACTCAGCAGCTGATCTTCGAGTGATCTGCCATGCAGCATCTTTCCATCTCCTCGCTGGTCAATCCTTTCAGAAACAGACTTCAAAGAGAAACAGCAGAACTAAAATTTGTTTGCAAATTTAACACCATTAATGTAGTCTGGAGAAGAGAAGACTGCGAGGGGACATGATAACAGTTTTCAAGACCATAAAAGGTTGTTACAAGGAGGAGGGAGAAAAATTGTTCTTCTTAACCCCTGAGGATAGGACAAGAAGCAATGGGCTTAAATTGCAGCAAGGGAGGTTTAGGCTGAACATTAGGAAAAACTTCCTAACTGCCAGGGTGCTTAAGCACTGGAATAAATTGCCTAGGGAGGTTGTGGAATCTCCATCACTGGAGATTTTTAAGAGTAGGTTAGACAATCACCTGTCAGGAATTGTCTAGATAATACTTAGTCCTTCCATGAGTGCAGGTGACTGGACTAGATGACCTCTCAAGGTCTCTTCCAGTCCTATGAGTCTATGATTTAGAACATACTGACCATTCAGATAGTTGAAGCCTTCTACCACCTCCAGTGTGGTTAACAGAACTGGGATTTCCCCATAAAATGACTCTTCTACTGTGGCTTCCTGATCTCCTTGAGAGGAGTGCCTCTGGATGCATCTTCATGTACACCCTCAGAGTTAAGGATCTCTCTATCCCATACAGATCTCTTCCAGGCTTTCCAAACACCAGAGATTGTACTGTTTTGCCCACTGCTTTCAATATCTGCTTAGTAACACCCAGTTTTGTTTTTTCTGTATCCATGCTATATCTAGATGACATTCAGCATGTTAGGATCACTTTTATCTGCCTTTTTCCTCTGCAGAGAGGTCTTCCTTTTAGCAGAAGTTTGGTTGTGGCTTTACCATGCAGCTTTACTGTGCTCCTGCATTATTAGACTTGAGGTAGGGCAGCTCTTAATTTCAACTGGCTGATGTCCCTCCTGGCTCAATCAATCTTTCTCTTGTCCTGGTTGTGCCCTGCATGATTCTAACTCCTTTTTTTCTGCTGACTGCTTCAGTCTTCAAGGTCACCAGATCTTTATCTTTAGCCATGCTGGACTTCAATTCCAGTTAGACCTTAAGCAAGTTCTAGAGCAGGGGTGGGCAAACCTTTTGGCCTGAGGGTCATGTGTCAGGTTGGATCACAGAACCCCCCTTGGGAGTTGCCACCTGATGTCCAAGACTACTTCTACCACTGCCTTTTCTGTCAGCTTTGGGCCCCAGCACTCCGTCCTGCTGAGCCAGACACTTCTTTCTCTCCAACAAAGACCCAGGGTCTGAATTACTTGCCTCAAAGCTGCAGATTTATCTGAAAGCAGCTAACAGAAGTGTTCTTATCTTTAACACTCAGATGTCCAACTCCCAATGGGGTCTAAACCCAAATAAATCCGTTTTACCCTGTATAAAGCTTATGCGGGGTAACCTCATGAATTGTTCACTCTCTATAACACTGATAGAGAGATATGCACAGCTGTTTGCTCCCCCAGGTATTAATACATTCTCTGGGTCAATTAATAAGTAAAAAGTGATTTTATTAAATACAGAAAGTAGAATTTAAGTTTCAGAGTAGCTGCCGTGTTAGTCTGTATCCGCAAAAAGAACAGGAGTACTTGTGGCACCTTAGAGACTAACAAATTTATTAGAGCATAAGCTTTCGTGGACTACAGCCCACTTCTTCGGATGCATACAGAGTGGAATAAATATTGAGGAGATATATATACACACATACAGAGAGCATAAACAGGTGGGAGTTGTCTTACCAACTCTGAGAGGCCAATTAAGTAAGAGAAAAAAAACTTTTGAAGTGATAATCAAGATAGCCCAGTACAGACAGTTTGATAAGAAGTGTGAGAATACTTACAAGGGGAGATAGATTCAATGTTTGTAATGGCTCAGCCATTCCCAGTCCTTATTCAATCCTGAGTTGATTGTGTCTAGTTTGCATATCAATTCCAGCTCAGAAGTCTCTCGTTGGAGTCTGTTTTTGAAGTTTTTCTGTTGTAATATAGCCACCCGCAGGTCTGTCATTGAATGACCAGACAGGTTAAAGTGTTCTCCCACTGGTTTTTGAGTATTATGATTCCTGGTGCCAGATTTGTGTCCATTAATTCTTTTGCAGAGAGACTGTCGGGTTTGGCCAATGTACATGACAGAGGGGCATTGCTGGCACATGATGGCATATATAACATTAGTAGACGTGCAGGTGAATGAGCCCTTGATGGTGTGGCTGATATGGTTGGGTCCTATCATGGTGTCGCTAGAGTAGATATGGGGACAGAGTAGGCAATGAAGTTTGCTACAGGGATTGGTTCCTGGGTTGGTGTTTCTGTGGTGTGGTGTGTAGTTGCTGGTGAGTATTTGCTTCAGGTTGGGTGGTTGTCTGTAAGCGAGGACTGGCCTGCCTCCCAAGGTCTGTGAGAGAGAGGGATCATTTTCCAGGATAGGTTGTAGATCGTGGATAATGCGCTGGAGAGGTTTTAGCTGGGGGCTGTATGTGATGGCCAGTGGTGTTCTGTTATTGTCCTTGTTGGGCCTGTCCTGTAGTAGGTGATTTCTGGGTATCCGTCTTGCTCTGTCAATCTGTTTCCTCACTTCCCCCTTGTTGGGCCTGTCTTGTAGGAGGTGACTTCTGGGTACTCTTCTGGCTCTGTCAATCTGTTTTTTCACTTCAGCAGGTGGGTATTGTAGTTTTAAGAATGCTTGATAAAGATCTTGTAGGTGTTTGTCTCTGTCTGAGGGGTTGGAGCAAATTCGGTTGTATCTTAGGGCTTGGCTGTAGACAATGGATCGTGTGATGTGTCTTGGATGGAAGCTGGAGGCATGTAGGTACGTATAGCGGTCAGTAGGTTTCCGGTATAGGATGGTGTTTATGTGATCATCACTTATTTGTACTGTAGTGTCCAGGAAGTGGATCTCTTGTGTGGACTGGACAAGGCTGAGGTTGATGGTGGGGTGGAAATTGTTGAAGTCCAGGTGGAATTCTTCAAGGGCCTCCTTTCCGTGGGTCCATATGATGAAGATGTCATCAATGTAGCGCAAGTAGAGGAGGGGCACTAGGGGACGAGAGCTGAGGAAGCGTTGTTCTAAGTGTAAGTGATGAGGCCACAGCAAGCCTGGTGGCTGAGCTTTGTGACTTTGTCCTCACCCACAACCACTTCAGATTTGGGGACAACTTATACCTTCAAGTCAGCGGCACTGCTATGGGTACCCGCATGGCCCCACAGTATGCCAACATTTTTATGGCTGACTTAGAACAACCTCAACCTGGACCAGTCCACACAAGAGATCCACTTCCTGGACACTACAGTACAAATAAGTGATGGTCACATAAACACCACCCTACACCGGAAACCTACTGACCGCTATACGTACCTACATGCCTCCAGCTTCCATCCAAGACACATCACACGATCCATTGTCTACAGCCAAGCCCTAAGATACAACCGAATTTGCTCCAACCCCTCAGACAGAGACAAACACCTACAAGATCTTTATCAAGCATTCTTAAAACTACAATACCCACCTGGGGAAGTGAGGAAACAGACTGACAGAGCAAGACGGGTACCCAGAAATCACCTACTACAGGACAGGCCCAACAAAGACAATAACAGAACACCACTGGCCATCACATACAGCCCCCAGCTAAAACCTCTCCAGCGCATTATCCACGATCTACAACCTATCCTGGAAAATGATCCCTCTCTCTCACAGACCTTGGGAGGCAGGCCAGTCCTCGTTTACAGACAACCCCCCAACCTGAAGCAAATACTCACCAGCAACTACACACCAGACCACAGAAACACCAACCCAGGAACCTATCCCTGTAGCAAACCTTGTTGCCTACTCTGTCCCCATATCTACTCTGGCAACAGCATCAGAGGACCCAACAACATCAGCCACACCATCAAGGGCTCATTCACCTGCACATCCACTAATGTCATATATGCCATCATGTGCCAGCAATGCCCCTCTGCCATGTACATTGGCCAAACTGGACAGTCCCTCCACAAAAGAATAAATGGACACAAATCGGACATCAGGAATGGTAACATACATAAGCCAGTAAGTGAACACTTCAATCTCCCTGGTCATTCTATTACAGATTTAAAAGTCACTATCATTGAACAAAAAAACTTCAGAAACAGACTTCAAAGAGAAACAGCAGAACTAAAATTCATTTGCAAATTCAACACCATTAATCTGGGCTTGAATAGGGACTGGGAGTGGCTGGCTCATTACAGAAGCAGCTTTTCCTCTCCTGGAATCGACACCTCCTCATCTACTATTGGGAGTGGACTACATCCACCCTGATTGAATTGGCCCTGTCAACACTGGTTCTCCACTTGCGAAGTAACTCCCTGCTTTCCATGTGTCAGTATATAATGCCTGCATCTGTAACTTTCACTCTATGCATCCGAAGAAGTGAGGTTTTTACTCACGAAAGCTTATGCCCAAATAAATCTGTTAGTCTTTAAGGTGCCACCAGACTCCTTGTTGTTTTTGTAGATACAGACTAACATGGCTACCCCCTGATACTTAGTACTACTGCTGTTCCTCTAGCCTGGCTAGCCACTGTTGCAATTCCAGCCACACCGGCAAACTGCCTCCACTTGGTGGGCCCATCCGACCCCTTTCCTTTTGATTCCTGCGACAGCCAGGCTTATTTGGATGCTGTCATGGTTGCTGAGCTTCCTGCCAAGCCTGAGAAGGATGCTTCTGGAGACGCTGTTGCTGCTGAAGCTGAAGTACATCCAGGAATACAGCCTGCTGTTGTTGGGGGGCCTGCTGGGCCTCTTGTTGCCCTTTGGCTAGTACTCGCTGAGTTTCAGCAGCGCTGAGCTGCTCCTGGAATAGAACTCTGTTCAGCTCCTCCATTGTTCCCTTTTTTCTAAGTTGTGACCGGGTGCACTCGCCTCTCATCAGCACCTCCTGTCAGGTGGGTGTGATCCTGTCCTCTTTCTTTCCACTTTTGGCACTCCCATCAGCTCACTAGGCAGGTCCTCAGTGGCTCTCTGCTCCAGCGCCCAAGCCAGAATGCCCCTGGGGTGGTTGTGGTAAGAAATCGTTCACTAGATGGTCTGTCTTCCCTTACCTGTCCCTTAATCCTTTAAATTTCAGCCATCTGCTTGGGCCTCTAAACAAGCCTTGCTCCCTTCTCTGGACTTAAGCCACTTCCCCAGTGGCCTAGGGAAGCACCCAGGTCCTCCCATTACTCTGAGTCCCAATCCAGGAACCCCACGAACAGCAGCCATGTACTGCTTCCCTTAATAATTTCTGCTGCACTCTCTGGGACCTGGTACTCTTTATATACCTTGCACTGTTCTAGGTACACTCTTGATTGGCTATTATTGCCTGTTCAGTAGATTCACTTCCGGACTAATCTCATGCCTATATACTCAGGTATGAAACATGTATCCATTCATGATGTCAGCTCTCAAATTTTCTGTCATTACTGTTCAGTCCCCTTATAATAAATGAAGGGGGGGAGGGTGTAACTCCCTTTTATGGACATCCAGCCAGCCAGTTAGCTATAAAATCCCTGTTAGTATCTGTTCTCTACTTGTTTTACCTGTAAAGGGTTAAAAAGTCCATAGGTAAAAGGAAGGGAGTGGGCATCTGATCAAAAGAAGGCTAGAACTTTTTAAAATTGGGAAAAAACTTCCCCCTCTGTCTGGCTGGTTATTCTTCAGGGGAGCAGGGACAGAGTTGGAACGATGCTGTAAAAACGTGTGCCAGGTATGAAAATCATCAGATCATACCTAGAAACTACTCATTTGTAACCCCAGATATGTAAGTAGATCAGGAAATGTCTAGGAAGATGCAATTAGGTTTATCTCTTTTATTTCTTTATGGCTTGTGGACTCCTCTGTGCTAACCCCAGGTGCTTTTGTTTTGCTTGTAACCTTTAAGCTGGACCTCAAGAGAGCTATCTTGATGCTTAATTTTTGTATTTTTTTTTTTAATCTAGCAAAAAGCCTAAGTTCCAAATATATTTCCTTTCTTTTTGTTTTCATAAAATTTACCTTTTTTTAAGAACAGGATTGGATTTTTGTGTCCTAAGAGATTAGTGCATATGTTGTTTAATTAGCTGGTGGCAACAGCTGATTTCTTTTGTTTTCTTTCTCAGCTCTTCCCTGGGTTCTCAAAGGAGTTTTTGGCACTTGGGTGGTGGCAGCATCTACCCATCCAAGGTCAGAAAAAAGCTGTAACCTTGGGAGTTTAATACCAGCCTGGAGTGGCCAGTATTAATTTTTAGAATCCTTGCGGGCCCCCCAACATCTGCTCTCGAAGTGCCAGCGTGGGGAACCAGCCTTGACACCCCTTTAAACAAAATCCCATCTTGCATACAGAGCTCATCCCTCATCTGGTAATATATGGTGACCTCCCCTGAGACTTGCTTCCTGGAGTAGGAACTGTTATTACTATTGGTAGCACTATGATCTGTCTTATGTTGGATTTCCTGGAGCCCTTCATCTGAGATGTGGAGGTATTGCAGTTCATTGGTAAACTATCTCCTGTTCCATAGATCCAATGGCGGTGTATTCTGGAAGATATGTCTTACTCAGTGTATCTGCTACCAGTAGTGACTTTCCTGGTCAGTACCTTATGTTCATAATATAGTGCTGGATTCTCAGTAACATGTATTACGGTTGCATGGGTGCACTCAGCAGTGGCTTAATCATGATGCTTTCTAATGGCTTGAGTTCAGACTGCATATCCACTTAATGCTCAAAGATGAATTGGTGGAATCATTCCATATCAAAGAGCACTGCCAGTAGATCCTTTTCTGTCTATATCCCCTTTTTGTGTCTGTCAGTCACTGGAATCCCTTCACATCCTTTGGTCTGGCCTTTTTTTAATGGCTCTCAGTTTCTCATAGTTCTAGCCAGAGTCCATCAGAAATCAACAGATGTCTGTAGGGGACCTCAGTTCTTCTCAGCTTCAGCTTGTTGTCATTCAGCCTAACATTCCACTCTTGGCACCTGTTTAAGGAGTTGTTGTCACAGCTTGGTATCATGATTCTGGATTGCTTCTTTCTTGACCTTTCCTACAGTACTACAATATGTCATCAGCAAGAATGTCATCAGCTACTGGGAGTCCCTTTAGTGCCTGGTTTACACTGGAACATTTCTGGGGCCGGGTTGATGTGCCTAGGCATTTGTAGCCATTGGTACCTGTCCAAAGGTGTGGAAGGTTGTCAGGTGGCTGTATGGCTCATCTAGCTCAATATGCCATAAGCCATTCTTGACATCACATACAATGAACACTTTTGCCCTGGATAAATCAGGTAATATGTCCACAAACATTGCTGATGGGTTGTGATTTCTTTTCAATGCTCTGTTAAGTGGTTTTGGATCAATGCAGAGCCTCAGTTTACCTGAAGGTTTTCTCATCAGTACGAGGCTGCTGTGAATTCTGTGCTATTTCAACAGGTGCAATGATGATTCATCTTTGCAAGTTGCCCTCTAGGTGTCCATCTCCTTGAAATATGTTCTTACACTCTGTTAGAATCCTGGATAGGGCCCATGGTGACTGTTCATCTTACTCTCTTGCATTGAGGATAGTCTAGTGTTGCACTGTGAGTG
Organism: Trachemys scripta elegans; assembly: GCF_013100865.1. Lineage (NCBI taxonomy): Eukaryota > Metazoa > Chordata > Testudines > Emydidae > Trachemys > Trachemys scripta. The sequence continues at coordinate 117,346,202 of NC_048299.1, read as the reverse complement.
AACACGTGGCTTGCACTGCCTTGTAGACCAGAGTGTGATGTGCTCCTGTGTGTCATCTACAATAAACTCCAAGTGATAATGTCTTTGGTTTCTTATTGACAGCCTGCATTTGCCCAGTGGCCTCAGAATGGTTTTGTTGTGTATCACCGTCATTTCTTCACATTTCTCCAGTCTAATATTGCCGCTTATAATTGTTGGGATTATACTGCAGCTAGCTCCACAATCCAGCAAGAATTGAATTGGTCATTGATCTAAGAGCATAGTGCAAGTGTGGCAGTTGCATGACTGTCAGACTTTTTCTTCAGTGTGTGTATATGGAGAGTGTTTGTATCTGCTGAAGTCAAACTGCAGATATTCTTTTCATTAGAATTTCTGCATCATCCCACCACTCTAGTCCAAATGTTGTAGATTGTATGAATGGTTTTATCCAGTTGAATAGAAAATTACATTCAGCTAAAACAAATGGTTGACTTTTCAAGCCTTTAACTAAAATTGATATATTTAGTTATAAAACATGATGTCACTTTTTCCTCATGAAGAATTTTTATTTAATTCTACAAAATTGAGTTTCCCATGGACTACAAGTGTGATAAATGTACAATGTCCTCATATACAGTACATCTATGAATTGTATCCAGCTATAATTCTAGTAGTCTTAATACCTTTGTTTCACTTTTGAATATGTTTTATACTAGCACTTTTGTCTTATAGCTTTGTTGTTTCAAAAATAGAACTAATTTATGTTAAATAATGATAACAGACTGATATAACTTGGAAAATTGCTAAGAACCTGCTGTTTTACTTATTTATCAAATAAGGAACTGCTGTTTAATGGCTTGCTGTCCAGAGGATTATAGTTTCCTATCTCTTTACAAGCAAAGACCAGTAGCCATTTGTCTCCAGAAGACAGGGGAATTATAAATTCCTGGCTCTGTGCCTAGTGTTGGTGAATGAATGACTACTAAATATATACAGCTGAACTCTGAAATCTAGTGTACATTGTTTAGCAACGGCTATAGAGCTCTGTGTCATGGTACCTGGCAGTGGCTATACAGAGAAAAACTTCCAAATCATTATTTTTTCTAAAGTGATGACCCCCTTGGGAGTATATTGGAAAGAATTCTGTCTGAGTAATGGGTATTAGGGGGTTTGGTGCCATTCCCACCCAGATTTTAAGAAAAATATACATGAATGACCTTGCATACTTTACTGTTTTGCAAATGGAACTAGAGGTTGAGAAGTTTTTCAGAGAATCTTCAAAATGCAATAAATGACTTTGTAGTTATTATACTTTCAATCTTTGTCTTAATATTTCTTATATGTATTAAAAAGATTTGTTTTCAGATTTGAAAATATTCAAGAAACAAAGGGATTCAGGAAGGTAATATAAAGAAGTCAGCATTAGCATCAGTTCAAAATTTAGTTTTATTAGTTAAATTATCAGGCTGAGTGTTACTCTCATTAGCCATTGAGTTCAGTGTTTGTGCCCTCTCTCAAATGGGAGTCTTCACTTTTGTATTTCTGATGGAAATGTTTGTGCCTAAAAGATTTAATACTGTAGGTTTCATTATACTCTGAAGTACTTCCTGTCTGTGTCACTTCTGGATTATCACTAATAAAACACTTACCTTCGTTGCAGTCACATGCAGCTGCCAGCTCTCTGTGCTCTCTGCCATGGCCTGAACCATAATGTGAAATATGGTCAGAACTGCACCCCACCTCTAGGAGAAAACAAAGGGAAAGGAAGAAAGAGTAAGTGAAACTCCTCAGTAGTGAGTGTTTGTTCTCATTGTACATCCTTAGTCTCTAAGGATAGAACGAGAAGCAATGGGCTTAAACTGCAGCAAGGGAGGTTTAGGTTGGACATTAGGAAAAAGTTCCTAACTGTCAGGGTGTTTAAACACTGGAATAAATTGCCTAGGGAGGTTGTGGAATCTCCATCTCTGGAGATATTTAAGAGTAGGTTAGATAAATGTCTATCCGGGACGGTCTAGACAGTATTTGGTCCTGCCATGAGGGCAGGGGTCTGGACTCGATGACCTCTCGAGGTCCCTTCCAGTCCTAGAATCTATGAATCTATGTGCACTAGAGCAGTCCCTAGAACAGCCTATGACATAGAACAGAATCATAGGATTGTTGTAGGAATAGGAAAAGGGAAAGAGACTGTTTTGGAAATTGTCAAAGAAGCCTAAAAAATCAAGGAAAGTTAGTCACATTGCAACTTATAGGTGTAATTTATTAGACCCTCACACATTTCCATGTTGCTACGTGTACACATTCTTTTCTGCCCAGCAAAAACAGCTGTCTATCCCCATTTCTCAGCAAATATTTATTAGCAGAATACTAGAGTACACTTTTAAAAAATCCATAAACAAAGTACATTTTATGCCTTTCTTTTTTAAATTTTTGTTTACTAACTAATACATGAAATTCAGAAATTCAGAATAAACCTCTAAGTCATTAATGCAGATTGATTAGGTTCTTTTGGACGAGATTACTGCTCTAGTACCCTTAAATAAAAAGCTGCAAAAGTGGCAGGAGAAAGTCACTCTGTGAGTATCACATGAAGAGAAAGACAGATAGGAAAGCCTTCAACAAAGGAAGTCATGGTGATCTCGGAGATAGTCAATATCAATAAAATAGACTTCAGTAATGAAAAATAGTTCCTAGTTGTGATGTGTTACTCAGTGCTGAAGACTGACAGCAATATGCAGAGCTAAATGGCTCTAATGTCACTGAAGAGAAATCAAGGCCAGGTTTGATTCTTGCCCCCACAAGGGGAGCTGAAGGTATGAAGAGCTGGAGTTTCTTTGACTTTGGTTTGCTTTTGAATTTCTTGATTCTCTCTTGCTACCTGTTCCACCTTCCTTCAACTGAGCATATTAGTGATGCCATGGTTTATTGCTCCCTATAATGGTACTTGAATTTTTATGGATTATTGCCTGCTTGGGTAATAGTGCAAATAATGCATGTTCATATTTGACTAAATAGTGCCCAATGAAATTTCAACAAAGTAAAAAATCCCAAAGATGTATACGTGTACAGGCACAAGCTATCATGTTTACCTACAATGGAATTGGTAGGTAAGATCCCATGGGAAGCAAGTCTAAGGGGAAAAACAGTTCAAGAGAGTTGGCAGTTTTTCAAAGCGACATTATTAAAGGCACAAGAGAAATCTATCCCAAATACAGAAAGTATGGCAAGAGACCGCCATGGCTTAACCAGGAGATCTTCAATGATCTGAAACTCCAAAAAGAGTCCTACAAAAAGTGGAAATATAAACAAATAACATAAGTATGTAGGGACAAAATTAGAAAGGTCAGGTCACAAAATGAGACTAAACTAACTAGAGACATAAGGGGTAACAAGAAAACATTCTACAAATACATGAGAAGCAAGAGGAAGACCAAGGACAGGGTAGGCTCATTACTCAATGGCGGGGGGGGGGGGGGGGAGGGGGCAATAGCAGAGTGTGGAAATGGCAGAAATGCAAAATGACTTTTTGGTGTCAATATTCACCAAAAAGTCATTAACAATTTGACATCTCATTTAAAATGAAAATGAGATAGGGAAAGAACAAGTTAAAAATTACTTAGGCAAGTTACATGTCTTCAAGTCACCAGGGCCTGATAAAATACCTCCTAGAATACTCAAGGAGCTGACTGAGGAGATATCTGAGCCATTAGCGATTATCTTCTAAAAGTCATGGAAGACGTTGAGATTCCAGACAACTGGAAAAGGGTGAATATAGTACCAATCTATAAAATAAGGACAACCCTGAAAATTAGAGACCAGTCATCTTAACTTCCTTACCTGGAAAGATAATGGAGCAAATAATTAAGCAATCAATTTGCAAACACCTAGAGGATAACAAGGTGACAAGTAACAGAATGGATTTGTCAAGAACAAATTGTGTCAAACCAATCTGATAGCTTTCTTGGTCAGGGTAACAAGGCTTGTGGATATGGGGGAAGTGGGTAGATGTGGTATATTTTGACTTTTGTAAGGCTTTTGATACTGTCTTGAAAGATCTTATCATAAACAAATTAGGGAAATACAACCTAGGTGGAATTACTATAAGTTACAGGCTGGAAAACTGTTCCCAGAGAGTAGTTATCAGCAGTTCACAGTCAAGCTGGAAGGGTATATCTAATGGAGCCCCACAGGGACCAGTTTTGCACCCAGTTCTGTTCAGTATCTTCATCAGTGATTTAGATAATGACATAGAGAGTAAACTTATGCAGTTTGTGGACAATATCAAGCTGGGAGGGGTTGCAAGTGCTTTGGAGGATAGGACTAAAATTCAAAAGGAGCTGGACAAACTGGAGAAATGGTCTGAAGTAAATAGGATGAAATTCAACAAGGACAAATGCAAAGTACTCGATTTAGGAAGGAACAATCAGTTGCACATACAAAATGGGATATGACTGCCTAGGAAGGAGTACCGTGGAAAGGGATTTGCAAGTCATAGTGGATCTCAAGCTAAGCATGAGTCAACAGTGTAACACTGTTGCAAAAAAAGCAAACATCATTCTGGGATGTATTAGCAGGAGTGTGGTAGGCAAGACATGAGAAGTAATTCTTTCTTTCTACTCCATGCTAATTAGATCTCAGCTGGATAATTGTGTCTCATTCTGGGTGCCACATTTCAGGAAAGTTGTGGACAAATTGGAGAAAGTCCAGAGAAGAGCAACAAAAAATGACTAAAGATCTAGAAAACATGACCTATGAGAGAAGATTGAAAAAAACTTTGTTTAGTCCAGAGAAGGGAAGACTGAGGGGGGACATGATAACAATTTTCAAGTACATAAAGAGTTGTTACAAAAAGGAGGGAGAAAAAATGTTCTCCTTAACGCTTAACTCCTTAAGGTTGAGGATCTATCGAGACATCTAGATAGACTTATGTGTAGTGCTGGGAAGGAGCCGGTGTTCGTGGTACATGTAGGTATCACTGACATAGGGAAGGATAGGATAGAGGACCTGGATGCCAGATTTAGGCTGCCAGGTAAGAGATTGAAGTCCATTCTCTGAGATGTTCCCAGTTCCACGCGCAGGGCCAGTTAGACAGCCAGAACTGCAAAGTCTTAATGTGTGGATGAGACAATGATGTAGGGAGGAGGGGTTTAGATTTATTAGGAAGTGGGGAAACTTTTGGGAAGGGGAGCCTATACAGGAAGGATGGGCTCCACCTAAACCAAAATGGAACCAGATTGCTGGCACTTAACATGAAAAAGGTCATAGAGCAGTTTTTAAACTAAGGGCTGGGGGAAAACTGACAGGTGCAGAGGAGCACATGGTTCAGACATCCCTTAGGGGAGGATCTATTAATAGGAATCTCTATGTCCTAGTGAGGATGAGAGGATGGAAAATTATAAAATACAGGAAGAGTCAGATCAGAAACAGTCAAATAAAAAAGAGTCCCATTCAATTACATCGTGAAATGGCAGACAGCTAAAAGGAGACAAGTTTTTAAAGTGCTTATATACCAATGCTAGAAGTCTAAATAATAAAATGGATAAACTAGAGTGCCTCGTATTAAATGAGGATATTGATATAATAGGCATCACAGAAACTTGGTAGAATGAGGATAATCAATCAGATACAGTAATACCAGGGTACAAAATATATCAGAAGGACAGAACAGGTCGTGCTAGTGGGAGAGTGGCATTATATGTGAAATGAAGTAAAAATCATAAATGAATCAAACTGTACCATAGAATCTCTATGGATAGAAATTCTGTGCTCTAATAATAAGTATATAGCAGTAGGGATATATTATAAACCCCCTGACCAGGATGGTGATAGTGACTGTGAAATGCTCAGGGAGATTAGAGAGGCTATTAAAATTAAAAAACTCAATAATAATAATGGGGGATTTCAATTATCCCCATATTGACTGGGTACATGTCACCTCAGGATGGGATGCAGAGATAAAATTTCTTGACACCTTAAATGACTGCTTCTTGGAGCAGCTGGTCCTGGAACCCACCAGAGGAGAGGCAATTCTTGATTTAGTCCTAAGTGGAGCACAGGATCTGGTCCAAGAGGTGAATATAGCTGGACCGCTTGGTAATAGTGACCATAATATAATTAAATTTAATATCCCTGTGGCAGGAAAAACACCACAGTGGCCCAACACTGTAGCATTTAATTTCAGAAAGGGGAACTACACAAAAATGAGGAGGTTAGTTAAATGGAAATTAAAGGGTACAGGACCAAAAGTGAAATCTCTGCAAGCTGCTTGGAAACTTTTTAAAGACACCATAATAGAGGCTCAACTTAAACGTATACCCCAAATTAAAAACATAGCTAGAGAACCAAAAAAGAGCCACCGTGACTAAACAGCGAAGTAAAAGAAGCAGTGAGAGGCAAAAAAGCATTCTTTAAAAAGTGGAAGTTAAATCTTAATGAGGAAAATAGAAAGAAGCTTAAACACTGGCAAATGAAATGTAAATATACAATTAGGAAAGCCAAAAAAGAATTTGAGGAACAGCTAGCCAAAGACTCAAAAAGTAATAGCAAAAAAAATGTTAAGTACATCAGAAGCAAGAAGCCTGCTAAACAACCAGTGGAGCAACTGGACACTCAAGGTGCTATAGGAGCACTCAAGGATGATAAGGCCATTGCAGAGAAACTAAACAAATTCTTTGCATCAGTCTTCATGGCTGAGGATGTGAGGGAGATTCCCAAACCTGCAGCTTAGTGATTCACCTGGGATATGGGATACTCAGGTCAAGTCCTTGCTCTGCTTGATTTAGAGCAGGAACGTGACTGTACATCCCAGCTGAGTGCCTTAGCCACCGGGCTATAGCCCCATCAATAGTTAATTATTTATACAGAAAGGAACAGCAGCTCTCGAGGCTTTATAGCAATGGCTAGGGCACTCAGCTGCGATGTCGGAAATACATGTCCCAAGTTCCTATTCCAAATCAGGCAAAGTAGCGCATTGAACCTTGGTCTCCCAAATCGCAGCTGGCATCTCCTGCATTTTCGCTCTGATTTTCTCTGAAATTTTTTAGAAGATCTACTTTTCATTCCACCATGGAATGAAAACAAATGTTGAAGATATTTGTGAAGCCAAATTTTTGTTTTCCATCCAGCTGTACCTATTAATATTTTAGAATGATAAATGGTACTGGATAAAGAGTTACAGAAATTTGGGACAAATTAGATAAAGAATCTACTTCTTGCCCAGATTTGCAATGTTACATAATAACTGTAGTGATAATAAGAGTAAAATAATTCATAATGAAATGCAAAGAGAATAATAAATGCTCAGAACTAAACCAAAGTGCACAGGCCTGTGTGCAAGCAATGAGAGGAGATTAAAAGTATCTGGTTGAATATAATTCAGGCAAGGCAGAGGTGATGCTGCTGGGTAGAACATCATGTTCTGGAAAACTGGTCAAACCCACAATTTCATTATAACCAGATAACATCTGTCCTCTGACTATTAAGGGGCAGAAGATTGTGGTTTAGTTTGCACAGCCATGCGAGGAAATATGGGGCATAATGCACCCTATACTCCCTTGCACTAACAATTTAAATTGCAAGTAGCAGCATGGGAAAGAGTGGCTCTATGTGTCTGCTACATGTCTTCCCCATCCTGAGTGCAAAGAGATGGGTAGTGGGTGGAGCTTTGATTCCATCTCCCCAAAACATGCCAGCTATCATAGTATGACTATTATAACTACACCTGTGTGCCGTTGTAAGTATGCCACACTAGTTACAAACCTAGAACTGGGTACTTCCCCAGCAGGAGAAGGAGACACTCAAAAGGCAGACTTACTTAGAGTGATTGGCTCTAGAGGCTTGTGGCAAAGCTAATAATTGAGCACTGAATTAATAAGTCATCTAAATGCTCATATTCCTCAGCAATCCTGGGTACCTAAACACCTTCTGGAGCTAGCAATACCTTTTTATCATCTTCAACTGGCCATGAGGTTGCACACTTTCCTGTTGGATGTGAACATGGCTATGGTGATACATATATCCATCACTTCCACACTCGACTGCTGCAACACACAGGACCTGAGACTAAAAATGTTATCAATGATCTGTTTTCAAGTCAATGATAAGTCAGAAGAAAATGATCTTGAATGCTTTATGGATCAATGTCCTAACAAAGCACAAGATGGGTTGTTAGTTGGTGTCTGCTACAGACCACCAAATCACATTAGGGAACAGAATGACCACCTCCCTAGGCACCTAACTATAGTGTGTGGGTAAAAAAGCTGTGTGATCATGGGAGACTTCAATATGAATGACATATATTGGTGATCTCTTGCTGCCAGTACTGAAACATCTTTGGAATTTCTAAACATTATAGATGACAATTTCCAGACTCAAAAAGTGTTGAAGCCAACACAGGGAAATTCTTTGTTAGACCTTGTCTTAACAAATAGAGAGGAACTGATCACAGAACTAAATATAAATGGTAGTTTAAGTACAAGTGATCATGACTTGATCACATATATAATGTGCAAAGAGAATAAAGTTCAGACCAGTAATATATACACTTAGTTCTTTAATAGGGCCAACTTCAGAAAGCTGAAAGCAATTATGAGATAAGTAAGCTGAGAGGAAGAATGTAATCAGAAAAATTTGAATTATAATTTGGAATCATTTAAGAACACCTTACTAGTGGCCTAGAAAAGCCATATTCTCACAATGAAGGAAGTAGGCCATACTGTTTAAAAACCTGACTTGGTTTAGAGGGGAAGTGACGGCAGCTATAAAAATAAAATATGTAAAATATATATAAAATATATTTTATTATTATAGCTGCCTTCATTTTCCCTCTAAACCAAGTCAGGTTTTATATATATATATTATATATATATAATGGAAAAAAGGGGAAGTTGATAATGATAAATATAAATCAGAAATTAGGAATGGTAGAAAATAGGCACAAGGTGAAATCTATGACCAGCAGAGTTACACCAATAAGAGAGGGTTTTTTAAATACATTAGCAACAAAAAGAATACTGACAATGGTATTGATCCATTACAAGATTGAAATAGTAGCATTATCAAACATAACGCAGAAAAAGCAGATATGTTCAATAAATATTGGTTCTATATTGGGGCGGGGGATGATATACTCTCATTATATGGTAATAACATGTTTTCCATTCCACTAAGATCTCTGGAGGATGTTAAATTGAAGCTATGAAAGTTAAATATTTTTAAATGAGCAGGTCCAGATAACTTCCATCCAAGAGTTTCAAAGAGCTGGCTGAGAAGCTTGTTGTACTCTTAATACTGATTTTCAATAAGTCTTGGAGAACTGGGGATGTTCCAGGAGACTGGAAGATAGCTAATACTGTGCCAATTTTTAAAAAGGGTAAATGGGATGGCCTGGGTAATTATAGGCTTGTCAGCCTGGACATCAATCCCAGGCAAGACAATGGAGCAGCTGAAATGGGACTTGATTAATAAAGAATTAAAGGATGGTAATATAATTAATGCAAATCAACATGGGTTTATGGAAAATTGATCCTGTCAAACTAACTGGATATTTTTTATGAGATTACAAGTTTGGAAGATAAAGATAACAGTGTTGATGTAATATACTTAGACGTCTGTGAGGCGTATGACTTGGTGCTGCATGACATTTTGATTAAAGAACTAGATCCCCGGGGGGGAGGGATAGCTCAGTGGTTTGAGCATTGGCCTGCTAAACCCAGGGTTGTGAGTTCAATCCTTGAGGGGGCCACTTGGGAATCTGGGGCAAAATCAGTACTTGGTCCTGCTAGTGAAGGCAGGGGGCTGGACTCGATGACCTTTCAAGGTCCCTTCCAGTTCTAGGAGATGGGATATCTCCATTATTTATTTTTATTTATTTATTTTATTAAAGATATAAAATTAACATGGCATATGTTAAATGGATTAAAGACTGACTAATTGATAGGTCTCAAAATATAACTGTAAACCAGGAATTATTGTTGAGTGGGTCTGTTTTCAGTGTTGTCATGGAACTATCAGTTCTCGGTTCTACACTATTTAACATTTTTTATCAATGATTTGGAAAAAAAACATAAAATCATCACTAATAAAGTGGGTGGCAGGTTGGAACTCGCTCTCCTGCCAAAGGGATCTGTGGACCAGCTTTCAAGACCCCCATTCCGTGACACTAATGCAATCCTGGAGTGTTTAAACAGGGGAAACTTGAGTAGGAATAGAGAGGTTATTTTACCTCTATATTTGGCATTGGGTGCTACTTCTACTGGAATACTGTGTCCAGGTCTGGTGCCCACAATTCAGGAAGGATGTTGATAAATTGGAGAGGGTTCAGAGAAGAACTGTGATAGTGATACTCTCAAAGAGCTCAAACAAAGGGCTAATTAACTGGTATGTTTGCATAATTGTGGTAGTATTCATACTCCCTATTAGGCATAAAATAGATAACAGTGTTACTGTATAATACAACCAGCATGGGTATGTCATGACGAATCTACTAGGAGAGGTGTTTACTGAATCCTCATATGTCAACATCAACATGAGAATCCATCATCACTATGTGAGGCAACACCATTTTAAAATCAGTTTATGTGGAGCTAAAAGAGATCTCTGACTATGTTTGATCATATACAATCTAGTTCTTGTGTATATGCAAGCTGCACAGTACTAGACATGTTCTTTCAAATGATGTAAGTAAGTGATGAAAAGAAGAAAGAATTACAGACATCCTGCTATGAAGTGACAAAGATATTCATTTGATACTCTCTATACACATGAGGCAATGTTGATATCAGTCTGAGGAAAAAAATGATAAGAAGAAGAATTGACAAAATGATTAATGTGGTCTTTGAGAGAAAGGTCTGAATCAAAGGTTCCAAGGCACTTGCTATGACCATGAAATGGGATTTTAACTGAGGACTATAGACAAGAGGACAGCTAAACCAATAATTAGAAATTCAGTTTTTTCTCCATTCACCTGAATTTGAAAGAAAGTATTTTTGCAGAGTTGCAGAGGAGTCAAAGTAGGCTGATAAGGAATATATATATATTTATGAATGATGTGGATGCACATGATGTCACCTACAAGATGTCTGGAGCCAGAAAAGATCACTAGGTAATCTGATTCATGCTCTTTCTAGACTGAGTTGTTGCTGCTGGGGCCCTTCATCCTGGTTTAGCCTCAAATACAATGTTCCTAGTATTATAAACTAAGATTATAATTTTTCATTCAAATACTGTAATTTGTTAAGAGATGTTTCTGATGGTGCATGGAAACTACTTAGTGACCTTTGACAAGTAGGTTGGCGAGTTATGACAGGAAAAATAACATGCCTTTTCTTGGAGATGATAGGGTTCTTAAAGATTAAGTGGACTGCTGCTGTTTGCTACTACTTGTCTCTCTCACCAACAGATGTGGGTTCAATAAAAGATATTACCTCACCCACCTTTTCTTGCTACTATTTGAGTCAGACTAGAAGAATATCAGCAATGCTAGTGATAATAGGGCTTATAGCATTCAGACAATCCTTAGGGAGCGTTTTTTTATTCGTTTTGTTTTGTGTTTGTGCAAAATGTCAAGTGTAAAGTTGGTATTTGGTAACTTCTAGATGACATCCTCAATCTCTGCAGTAGTTAGTCAGAAGCCAGGTAGTAGTAGTAGAATGAAAGGAGGGAGAGCAAAGAAGGGTAACCAATGGGAGATAATTGAGTATGGATATTGGAGATTTTGTTCATACTATACAATAACTAGGGATTTTTTTCAGATATGTTTGAGAAATTGTCACAGGAGACAAGTGTCTACTGCTCAGGATATAAGAGAAAATAGAGTTGTACAAAAACAAATTTGCACAGCTGGTGAAACCAATAAAAATCCTATTTTTGTGGAAAAGCAAATACTTCCCACCCCTAGGCTCTTATCTTACCCAATTTGCTGTAAGAGAAAGATATGCAATTATCTGGGTGCTTGTCCACATATCTATTGTAAAATTCATGACTTTACTTCTGGTCTATCTGAGAGCAGGGCCGTCTCCAGGCACCAGGCACCCAAGCACATGCTTGGGGCAGCACCTGGTAAGAGGCGGCGGGGGGAGCATGGTGCAGTATTCCGCGGGGGGGGGGGGCGCCCCGGGGGGGGCGCGGCGGGGGGGGGGCGGGCTCCGGCGCGCGGCGCTCGGCGGGGGGGCGGCGCGGCGTTCGGCAGGGGATCTCGGGGGGCGGCCTTTTTTTGGCTGCTTGGGGCAGCAAAAAAGCTAGAGCCGGCCCTGTCTGAGAGATTTCTATTTTGTGACTGTTATACACAGGGCTAGCAGCACCATCTACTACTAAGGTTTGCCAACACTTCCCACTATAAGACCCTGTTTTCAGTTGCTTATAACTTTGAAAAACTTAAGAAATTTTCCAAGCCAGGTGTCTGCCTCAAGCTAATTTTTTTTAAATTTAAGCCAAAATTGCTCAGCCATTTCTGAGAATGAGACTAGACGAAAATGTGTTGTTTTTCCCATTTTAAAAATTTCTTGCTAACTTTTCCTCTGAATAACTGTAGCACCTGTATGTTTTGGAACAAGGATATGAAATTTGGCAGGGCTGTGACCTTTGTGTCTGGGATGTGCCTTTTCCTTTCCCTCTGATGATCTCCCCAAATTTAGTTAAATTATCAGCCCTTGAAAACCCACTGTTTGCACGTGTTCAGTAAAAATTTCTTTGATTTTAACAGCTAACATCTGAGAAGTTTCTGTCCTCAATGAGCATGCTTGAGCCTCCCACAGCTTCTGTGTGTGACTGGATTGCAGCTACACCAACCCCACAGAGCATTTGAGCATGCTCCATCCCCTGACAGCTCCTAGCACTGGGCTGGAGCATGGCCAGTTGCTCTGAGGTACAGGGGTGCTCAGAAGAACTTTCCCTATAATTGATGCTTCCTGGTTGGGGTGGGGCCAGGCATGGATCTGAAGGCTTGCTTTCACTGCAATAATTAGCTTGAATTAGTACACTCAAGCTACCCTAGCTTGAGTGAGAGTGACTACACTGTGAAACAATGCTCCAGCTACACAGAGCTATTGGATTAGCAGCTGATGAGTTCTTGTAACTCAAGCTGCTGCATCCCCACTGCATTACTAGCTGAAGAGTCAGCAGAATTTGAGCTTCAGCCCATGCCCCCAAAAGGTCACTGCTCAAGCTTAAAGTAACACTTAACTTAAGCTACAAATTTTTGTGTGTGGAGAGGGGTCAAATTAGTAGCAACACTTTATTTATAGCTCAAATTAACAATGTAATGAAGACACCCCCTCCCTAGGCTTCAGAGCCCGAGCTCTAGCTAAAGCCATAATTTCAAAGAGCTATCTACACTCTTTTTAGAGTGCTAGAGTGAGACTCACTAGCCTGACTTTGCAACCTGGGGTGGGAAGCTTGCTCCCGTGGGCTTCAAAATGCTGTATAGACATGCCATCAATGACCCCGCCCTCCCCGTTGGCACCTAGACAATGTGGAGAAGGAACTGATCTGATTAAATGCCGAGGGGATAAAAGCCAGACCAGGCGGGACATAAAGGAGCACCTTAGGGCAAGGATTCTGGTGAAATTAGGACTGGAGAGGAACACTGTGACAGAGTTAGAGGGGCAGATTGCGAGTGACTGGATAATGAAACTGTGACCTGATGGGACCACAGGCTGGGATTGGGTGGGAAAGGAGACTGGAACTGGGAACCAGGGTGGCAGCTGTGGTGTGCAAGGAAAACTGGGCCTGGTTGGAAAAAAGACTAGGACAAGATGGGAGGGCAAGAATAGAAGGAGAGGTGGATTGAAAACTAAGATTGGATTAGGAACTCAGGGAAGAAGACTGGAACTGAGAGCCAATGGAGAAGGCAGAAGAAAGACAGATAGGATGAAGAGCCAAGAAGAGGGAACTGGGACTGCCCGGGAAAGGAGACTGGGACTGGCAATGGGGAGGGAGAGAGACTGGGATTTGGGATGGAAAGTGGGACTCAGACAGCAACCCCAGTGGGAGAGACTAGCAGTGGCTGCACAAGGAGACTGGAACAAGGAGCTGGGGTGGGGAAGAGACAGGACAGATTTGGATGAAACAGGACAGAAGGGTCTGTGCCCACTAGAGCACACAGCATCCAGAGCCTGGAGTGGAAACCAAGATTCTTGAGTCTCAACATTCCTCTGCTGTCAGCAAATATCATTGAATCATAGAATACCAGGGTTGGAAGGGACCTCAGGAGGTCATCTAGTCCAACCCCCTCCTCAAAGCAGGAACAATTCCCAGCTAAATCATCCCAGCCAGGGCTTTGTCAAGCCTGACCTTAAAAACCTCTAAGAATGGAGATTCCACCACCTCCCTAGGTAACCCATTCCAGTGCTTCACCACCCTCCTAGTGAAAAAGTTTTTCCTAAAATCCAACCTAAATTTCCCCAACTGCAACTTGAGACCATTACTCCTTGTTCTGTAATCAGGTACCACTCAGAACAGTCTAGATCCATCCTCTTTGGAACCCTCTTTCAGGTAGTTGAAAGCAGCTATCAAATCCCCACTCATTCTTCTCTTCTGGAGACTAAACAATCCCAGTTCCCTCTACCTCTCCTCATAAGTTATGTGCTCCAGCCCCCTAATCATTTTTGTTGCCCTCCGCTGGACTCCTTCCAATTTTTCCACATCCTTTTTGTAGTGTGGGGCCCAAAACTGGACACAGTACTCCAGATGAGGCCTCACCAATGTCAAATAGAGGGGAATGATCATGTCCCTTGATCTGCTGGCTATGCCCCTACTTATACAGCCCAAAATGCTGTTAGCCTTCTTGGCAACAGGGGCACACACTCATATCCAGCTTCTTGTCCACTGTAACCCCTAGGTGCTTTTCTGCAGAACTGCTTCCTAGCCATTCGGTCACTAGTCTGTAACAGTGCATGGGATTCTACCATCCTAAGTGCAAAACTGTGCACTTGTCCTTGTTGAACCTCATCAGGTTTCTTTTGGCCCAATCCTCTAATTTGTCTAGGTCCCTCTGTATCCTCTCTCTACCCTCCAGCATATCTACCACTCCTCCCAGTTTAGTGTCATCTGCAAACTTGCTGAGAGTGCAGTCCACGCCATCCTCCAGATCATTAATGAAGATATTGAACAAAACCAACCCCAGGACCAACCCTTGGGGCACTCCACTTGAAACCAGCTGCCAACTAGACATGGAGCCATTGATCACTACCCGTTGAGCCCGACGATCTAGTCACCTTTCTATCCACCTTATAGTCCATTCATCCAGTCCATACTTCTTTAACGTGCTGGCAAGAATACTGTGGGAGACCATATCAAAAGCTTTGCTAAAGTCAAGGAATAACACATCCACTGCTTTCCCCACATCTACAGAGTCAGTTATCTCCTCATAGGAGGCAATTAGGTTAGTCAGGCATGACTTGCCCTTGGTGAATCCATGCTGACTGTTCCTGATCACTTTCCTCTCCTCTAAGTGCTTCAGAATTGATTCCTTGAGGACTTGCTCCATGATTGTTCCAGGGACTGAGGTGAGGCTGACTGATTCTCCGGATCCTCCTTCTTCCCTTTTTTAAAGATGGGCACTACATTAGCCTTTTTCCAGTCATCTGGGACCTCCCCCGATCACCATGAGTTTTCAAAGATAATGGCTAATGGCTCTGCAATCACATCCGCCAACTGCTTTAGCACCCTCGGATGCAGCGTATCCGGCCCCATGGACTTGTGCACGTCCAGTTTTTCTAAATAGTCCCGAACCACTTCTTTCTCCACAGAGGGCTGGTCACCTTCTCCCCAAACTGTGCTGCCCAGTGCAGCAGTTTGGGAGCTGACCTTGTTCGTGAAGACAGAGGCAAAAAAATCACTGAGTACATTAGCTTTTTCCCCATCCTCTGTTACTAAGACCTGGTCTACACTAACCCCCCAATTTGAACTAAGGTACGCAACTTCAGCTATGTGAATAATGTAGCTGAAGTAGACGTACCTCAATTCGAACTTACCACGGTCCAGACGCAGCAGGCAGGCTCCCCCGTCGACTCCGCGTACTCCTCGCGCCGAGCAGGATTACCGGAGTCGACGGGGAGCACTTCTGGGTTCGATTTATCACGTCCAGACACGACGCGATAAATTGAACCCAGAAGTTCGATTGCCTGCCGCCGAACCAGCGCGTAAGTATAGACAAGCCCTAAGTTGCCTCCCTCATTCAGTAAGGGGCCCACACTTTCCTTGACTTTCTTCTTGTTGCTAACATACCTGAAGAAACCCTTCTTGTTACTCTTAACATCTCTTGCTAGCTGCAACTCCAAGTTGTGATTTGGCCTTCCTGATTTCACTCCTGCATGCCTGAGCAATATTTTTATACTCCTCCCTGGTCATTTGTTCAATCTTCCACTTCTTGTAAGCTTCTTTCTTGTGTTTAAGATCGGCAAGGATTTCACTGTTAAGCCTGCCATATTTACTATTCTTTCTACACATTGGGATGGTTTTTTCCTGCTACCTCAATAAGGATTCTTTAAATTACAGCCAGCTCTCCTGGACTCCTTTCTCCCACATGTTATTCTCCCAGGGGATCCTGCCCATCTGTTCCCTAAGGGAATCAAAGTCTACTTTTCTGAAGTCCAGGGTCCGTATTCTGCTGTTCTCCTTTCTTCCTTGTGTCAGGATCCTGAACTCGACCATCTCATGGTCACTGCCTCCCAGGTTCCCATCCACTTTTGCTTCTCCTACTAATTCTTCCCGGTTTGTGAGCAGCAGATCTAGAAGAGCTCACAAATTCCTCCAGCACTTCCACCAGGAAATTGTCCCCTACACTTTCCAAAAACTTCCTGGATTGTCTGTGCACCACTGTATTGCTCTCCCAGCAGATATCAGGGTGATTAAAGTCTCCCATGAAAACCAGGGCCTGCGATCTAGTCACTTCTGTTAGTTGCTGGAAGAAAGTCTCATCCACCTCTTCCCCCTGGTCTGGTGGTCTATAGCAGACTCCCACCACAACATCACCCTTGTTGCTCACATTTCTAAACTTAATCCAGAGACTCTCAGGTTTTTCTGCAGTTTCATACCAGAGCTCTGAGCAGTCATACTGCTCTCTTACATACAATGCAACTCCCCCACCTTTTCTGCCCTGCCTGTCCTTCCTGAACAGTTTATATCCATCCATGACAGTACTCCAGTCATGCGAATTATCCCACCAAGTCTCTGTTATTCCAATGACATCATACTTCCTTGACTGTGCCAGGACTTCCAGTTCTCCCTGATTGTTTCCCAGGCTTCTTGCATTTGTATATAGGCACTTAATATAACTCACTGATTGTCCCACTTTCTCAGTCTGAGACAGGAGTCCTCCCCTCTTGCACTCTTCTGCTCGTGCTTCCTCCCGGTATCCCATTTCCTCACTTACCTAAAGGCTTTGGTCTCCTTCCCCTGGTGAATCTGTGGAGCCCACTGACAAAGTGTGTCTCTCATCCCCCTCCAATGCTGGTCCACACAAAGGATGACACCCTACTACTGCTCCTAATTACTCCATTAGCTCAAGTGGCAGAAATCTGTGTGATGGGTTTAAAGGTGAAAACCCTGCTGATGACCCATGTACATGTCAATATGATGCCATAGGATGGAGTTTGATTTCAGTATTTTTTTTAAAAACCCTAGGAAATTACACACAAAACATCCATTTTAATAGAACATTATTAAGGTCATAAAATCAGGCACTCAAAAGTTTGGAAGGGCCAGAATTAAAGTTGTCTGTGCAACATTAATTCAGTTCCCTTGTGTATGTGCATTATGATACTATCTTTACTTACATGATCACAAACTATTTTTTCCCTGACACATTCAGGAAGGACTTGTTCTAGGATAAATCAGGGTTGTATAGTAAAGAAAACTGTTGTCCATAGGACCACTGACACATTTGTTACAGAAGGTGATAGGTGTATAGTGAATAGAGCTGTGTGAGTTGCTGATATTTTCAGTTCACTGGCAGTTCTGAAAAATCAAATGAAAAAATATTCAGTTAAACCAAAACAGAAACTGAAATTGTTTTGGAATGTCCTATTAATCAAAAGAGTTGGGAAAAATCATTACAGGTTGAAAAAAAAACCCACATTTCATTTCAAGTACTTTTTATAAAAGCAAAGGACATGAAGTGATAGATTTATGAAAAACAAGGAGAAGCCCCACCCCATCCGCATAACCTTTAGACCAGTAGTTATAACAGTCACCTGCAGTGTAGGAGACTGAGGTTTTAATCCCACTCTGTAGCAGGGAGTAGAACCCAGGATTCCCCACCTGGGCGAGTGCCTGTCACCATGCCTTAGTGGATCATAACTGAGAATACCAGATCCAGGCCAAACTGCCAAGTAATAGGGCAAACACATCCCAAAGCTATATCAAACGAGCAACAAAAGTGGATTTCTGTCTCACCACACTGGCTAACAAGAAGTCAGAAATGCAGTCTCCTTAGGTATCCCCACCCTTGTTCCAATACTCAGACACTAGACTTAATGATGAATGGTTATTTAAACCCAATTTCATCAAAGTTTTCTTCTAATCCCAAAGGACCAGCCACATACCCAGGTCATTGTATAACTCAGACCTTACTCAATTATCACACTATTGCCAATCCTTTAGTATCTAGTATCTAAAGGTTTATTTATAATAAAAAAGAAAGAGGTGTGTTGGCTAGACTGGATGTAAATTACATAGTCAATATTCATAACTTCAGATACTAAAATGATACATGAATACAAACAGGATAATCTTATTCAGCAAATCGTAACTTTTCCATTAACACCTTACATGATATACTTTGTACAAGATTTGTTTCAGTGGAATAACAGTGATAGCAGCAATGATCTACATGGTGTGACAGACTCAGACCAGTGGGGTACAGGAGTCTGGTAGAGGGCAAATATACTGGTCACTGGATGAGTAGTTTTCTGATCCCTGAGTGACCAGAGCAGGGGCTGCACTAGAGTAATCAGGAACCTGCTAGAACCAGTTAAGGCAGGAAGGCTAATTAGGACACCTGGAGCCAATTAAGAAGAAGCTGCTAGAATCAATTAAGGCAGGCTAATCAGGGCACCTGGGTTTTAAAAGGAGCTCACTTTAGTTTGTGGTGTGAGTGTGAGGAGCTGGGAGCAAGAGGTGCAAGGAGCTGAGTGAGAGGGTGTGCTGCTGGAGGACTGAGGAGCACAAGCGTTATCAGACACCAGGAGGAAGGTTCTGTGATGAGAATAAGGAAGGTGTTTGGAGGAGGCCATGGGGAAGTAGCCCAGGGAGTTGTAGCTGTCATGAGGCTGTTACAGGAGGCACTATAGACAGCTGCAGTCCACAGGGCCCTGGGCTGGAACCCGGAGTAGAGAGTGGGCCCGGGTTCCCCCCAAACCTCCCAATTGACCTGGACTGTGGGTTCTTCCAGAGGGGAAGGTCTCTGGGTTGTTCCCCAACCCACATGGTGAATCTCTGAGGCAAGAAAATCTGCCAATAAGTGCAGGACCCACTAAGATAGAGGAGGAACTTTGTCACACTGGTCATATTTTAATCATACAACATCACAGGGCCCTAATCACCATGTCCTTCTCTGGCCCAACAACTTCAAATATTTCAGTTTCAACAGCACAGCTTGTGAGAGGCCCACCCCACACAAACCCTTTTGAAAATGTATCTAGATAGAATAATCAACGTTTCATTTTAATAATTTTCATTTTTGTTCTTTTTTCATTTTGGCTGAAACAAACAGAACCAATGTGAATTCGCAATTTTATTTCCCCAGTCAATCTGAATCTGCATTTTTTTGACAAAAAAAAGTTTTGTCCAAAAAATTTCAACCAGCTGTAGTAGCAAATGAGGTAGGGGACAGCAAGAAGAGAGATCTCATGGCTAAGGCGGTTGACTGTAACCTTGAGGAACTGTATTTCATCTCTGCTTCTGCTACAGAATTCCTGTGTGATTCTGGGCAAATCACTGAAATCAAACTTTTCACATGTGGTCACTAATTGTGTGTTCTTCATTTTGTGGGTGTCTGAGTTGAAACCTTGGGGACTGATTTTCAGAAGTGCTGAGCGCTCACAGCTGTAATTGAAGTCAATGGGAGCTGTGCTTTGAACATATAAATTGCTATATAATGCTAAGTATTCTGAAAAATCTGGCTTTAGGTGTCTCTAATTGGGCTTCCAAAATTAATGGATACCTATTTTGAAGGTAATTTCTCTGCCTCAGCACCTATAACATGGGGATAATAATGTAATCCCACAGGGATTTGTGAAGCACTTGTACATTATAGTGATGAATGCCATGGAAAAGCTCACAAAGAAATGAATGAATATGTCTTCAAAGCAGGGTTTAAATAGTGTGCAGTAAATAAGTCTAAAGTCACACAGTCAACAATGAGGATAAAACAAAATATTGAATACCTGCCCCTTAATTGAGCACCATCCATCCTCTGCACTGAATGAGACAGGGGTCCTGTGGAAAAAAAAGTAGGTGATCACGTAATTAAAGTCTGTATCATAATGCATATGCAGAAGGGGGATGAATTAAGCTGCTTGATGAACCTTAATACTGGCATTTCCTAAATTTTAAGCGCTTGATTTTTTAAACTTAATAATGTTCTTTAAACATATTTTTGTTTGAAATAAATAAGAGTGTCAACAATGGTAGAGAAGAATTTTCCTTGTAAGAGAAAATATATGTGATTAACTGTTTTAAATAACCCATTTGAAGTCAATATTCTCAATCATGGAATATAATGGTTGAATTTTTTAATGTATAGGTAATGTAACTGGATGATTTTGGGAAATATTTAGTTTCTCTCTGAAAAAACTTTGGTCTGATCTTCCTGTCATATGTGTACAAGCAAATCTATTGAAGTCCATCAAAAGAACTGCCCTACCTCTCTATGAATAATCAATCTAAAAATATCTTGGAATGAGATTTGTGGTGATGCTATTGCTTACATTTCTCCTTTGATACATATAACTTTCTCAGAGGACCCAAACAATCTTCCATGATTCATCAAAATCAGAATGAAAGTGACAAGCAAGCAGCTGAGCAGTATTGCCCTCAGACAAAGAATATACTTGTAGTATCTGCAATCAAAGAGATTGTTAAATGCATAAGAGTATATTTGGTGTTTAAATTTCATGAAAATTAATGGGATGTTACTTGCTTGTTTTCACTTATCTAGTAGCAAATGTAGTAGCAAACATTTACTTTGTGTATATCCCAGCAACTAAATAACCCATCAGACAAGAAAGAGGCCTTATGCAATGCAAATGAAGAACTCTAACAGAAAAGAGATAATTTCAAAGCAAGTGGTCAGACTCAAAACGCATTCCTCACTCTCTGTCATCAAAGGAAAAGCCCACGTTGGTAGTGACCCTGTCAGCTTGTTTTCTGTGAGAAGAAGCTATAAATAGGGATTCAAGGAAGGATCCTGCATCTCTAGACTATTTGGACTCTTAAACGGAAGTATACCAGATGCAAAGCGGAGATCATAGAATCATAGAATATCAGGGTTGGAAGGGACCTCGGGAGGTCATCTAGTCTAACCCCCTACTCAAAGTGGACCAATTCCCAACTAAATCATCCCAGCCAAGGCTTTGTCAAGTCTGACCTTAAAAACCTCTAAGGAAGGAGATTCCCCCACCTCCCAAGAGACAATCTGTTTTGTTTATTACATCACTGCCACCATTTGGAATTTCAAACTGTGACTCACCTGTGCATATATTTTACCTGCTTTAACCTCTCTATAACTCTCATTTCCTTTTCTTAGCTAATAAACCTTTAGTTAGTTTACTATAGAATTGACTCCCAGCATTGTCTTTGGTGTAAGATTTAGAGTATGGATTGATCTGGCTGGGGTAAGTGACTGCTCTTTTGGGACTGGAAGCAACCTAAATGGAATGTGATTTTTGGTGTAAGTGACCTTTATCGCAAAGTCAGTTTGTCTGGGTGGCAAGATAGACTGAACAGTCTGAGAGGACTGTTTGTGACTCCATAGTAAGACTGGTATAGTGATCCAGGAAGTCACATTTGTCACTTGGTTGGTGAAATCTAATTATAGAACACACCACCAGGTTGGGGTGTCTGTCCTGCTTTCTGACAGTCTGCCCTGAGGTAGGCACTCATGGTCAGGAGTCATTCTAAACAGTGTGACACTGAGGCCAGAAGGTGACCATTCTAACCATCTAAGATGACCTGTGTAACATAGGTAAAAGGACTTCCCTGAAATAATTCCTAGAGCTTTCTAGGAAAAAAAATCCAATCTTGATGTAAAAAAATGTTAGTGATAGAGATTATGTATAACTGACCCATCCCATCCTCATCATTATTTACCACTCCACCAATTTTGTATCATCTTAATTTTACCTGCAAAGATTTTATATTTTCTTCCAGATAACAGATAAAGATATTGAATAGCATCAAGCCAAGAGCAGATCCCTGCAAGTCCCCAGTAAGGAACCTCCATTGAATGACAATTCCCAATTTACAATTTTTTGTGATCTATTACTTAACCAATTTTTAATATATTTAATATGAGCTATATTGTTTTTTGTATAGTGCTATTTTAACAAAAATTATCAGACTCTCATGTGCCTCATAGAAGTTTAAATATATTATGATAGCACAGTTACCCTTATCAACCAAATTTGTGATCACAATAACAAATTATATCAAATTATAAAAACACCTATTTTCCAGGAAACCATGTTGGTTGTTATTAATTATTCTACCGCCTTTTAATTCTTCACTGATTGCCTCCCTTTTCATATCTTCCATTATTTTGCCTAGGATTGATGTTGGGCTAACAGGCCTATATTTACCAAAGGCATCACATTTACCTTTTTCAATATTAATTTCTTTCCACTCCTTTGAACTTCCCCAATATTCCAAGAACTGTTAAAAATCAACATTAACTATTCAGAGAACTCATTGGACAATTCTTTTAATAGTCTTGGATGCAAGGTACCCAGTCCTGCAGATTTAAAAGTGTTTAACTGGGATGAATTCTTTTTTCTACCTTCCTTGCTGTGGAACTCCCTTTACAGAACTTCCAGGGCCAGCTGTTGACAAGGTTGTCCATATTCCTTGGAGCTCTCATAAAGTGCAGAGTGTTCTTGGAATTGGGGCACAGGCCTCTAGAATACTTCTCACTATCCACAACCAATCTCAGTGAACCCACAAATTCTGGGTTGGAATTCCCTGTTTGTTCCACAGTGGAGCAAATTCCATTCTCCCCTCATCACAGTTTGGGGAACTGTAAGAGAGGGAACCTCACAGTGTCTTTCTCCTCACACTGTAAAAAAATTGTTCAAGTTTAATGAAACATTTAGAATGTTGACCTGAAACCAATTTCAAAACAAAAGGTTGGAACAATTCATTTTGAAAATATCAAAACAAAATATATTTCAAATTAATAAATCAATAAATAAAAGTTTTTTTCCCCCGAAACTATATGCTGAATTTGGAAGTAGCTTCAGTCTATTTTTTGGTGAAATCTATTTGCCAAAAAAAGTTTCACCCAGCTCTTATGTCTAGCCTTTAGTAATAATAAAATATACCTACAACAGAATATGAAATCATGTATATACTGTGCTGAACTTGGAACTAAATAATTCCTCTAAAGTGACTGATACTTTAATACTAGTCCTTCTGTTACATACATTGATTTTAATCATGGATTATCTACTTCAACAACACTGGTCTACAATTTTTGAGAAGTCGTCTGCTTCAGAGATAAAATGTGCTATTTATTTAGTGTATTTTGATGTGCGGAATTCAAATATGACAATTAAAACAACTG
This sequence comes from Trachemys scripta elegans, assembly GCF_013100865.1. Classification (NCBI taxonomy): domain Eukaryota; kingdom Metazoa; phylum Chordata; order Testudines; family Emydidae; genus Trachemys; species Trachemys scripta. Next base: position 117,322,450 of record NC_048299.1, on the reverse strand, counting down.
ATTGGCTACTGTTTCTAAGATATTTAAGTTTTTACATTTTATGTCTATGTATATTGTGTAGATAGTAGAGTTTTAATCTTAAATTGTAAACCTAGGTCTTTTCGTGTGTTTATGGTTGCTTTACATGATAATATTTCACCTGTCCTGTTTATTTAACACTTTAAAAATCAGCAAAACGGTTATATAAATAAAATTTATTATGAAACAAAAGGCAAAACTATTATGTACATAGTTTAGTCCTATTCAGTGTCTACTCGGCGCTTCTTGGCTTGTCTCTTGTATTCATTAAATGGAGCATCTCTTGTCACTGTCCAGCAATAGTCTGCAAGCATTGATGGGCTCCATTTGCCCTGATAGCGTTTCTCCGTTGTTGCAATGTCCTGGTGAAATCGCTTGCTGTGCTTGTCGTTCACTGCTCCGCAGTTCGGTGGAAAAAAATCTAGATGAGAGTGCAAAAAATGTATCTTTACTGACATGTTGCAACCAAGGCTTTTGTATGCCTTGAGGAGGTTTTCCATTAACAACCTGTAGTTGTCTGCCTTATTGTTTCTGAGAAAATGTATTGCCACTAACTGGAAGGCTTTCCATGCCGTCTTTTCCTTGCCACGCAGTGCATGGTCAAATGCATCATCTCGAAGAAGTTCACAAATCTGAGGACCAACAAAGACACCTTCCTTTTTCTTAGCTTCACTTAACCTTGGAAATTTTCCAAGGAGGTACTTGAAAGCTGCTTGTGTTTTGTCAATGGCCTTGACAAAGTTCTTCATCAGACCCAGCTTGATGTGTAAGGGTAGTAAGAAAATCTTCCTTGATTCAACAAGTGGTGGATGCTGAACACTTTTCCTCCCAGACTCCAATGACTGTCGGAGTGGCCAATCTTTCTTGATGTAGTGGGAATCTCTTGCACGACTATCCCATTCACAGAGAAAACAGCAGTACTTTGTGTATCCAGTCTGCAGACCAAGCAAGAAAGCAACAATCTTCAAATCGCCACAAAGCTGCCACTGATGTTGGTCATAGTTTATGCACCTCAAAAGTTGTTTCATGTTGTCATAGGTTTCCATCATATGGATTGCATGACCAACTGGAATTGATGGCAAAACATTGCCATTATGCAGTAAAACAGCTTTAAGACTCGTCTTCGATGAATCAATGAGCAGTCTCCACTCATCTGCATCGTGAACGATGTTGAGGGCTGCCATCACACCATCGATGTTGTTGCAGGCTACAAGATCACCTTCCATGAAGAAGAATGGGACAAGATCCTTTTGACGGTCATGGAACATGGAAACGCTAACATCACCTGCCAGGAGATTCCACTGCTGTAGTCTGGACCCCAACAGCTCTGCCTTACTCTTGAGTAGTTCCAAATCCCTGACAAGGTTATTCAGTTCCCCTTGTGTTATGAGGTGTGGTTCAGAGAAGGAGGATGGGAGAAAATGTGGGTCTTGTGACATTGATGGTTCAGGACCAGAAGTTTCATCCTTTTCCTCTTCCTCGTCTGACTCAAGTGAGAATGATTCTGGTGCATCAGGAACCAGCAGTCCTTCTCCGTGGGGTACTGGACGTATAGCTGATGGAATGTTTGGATAATGCACAGTCCACTTTTTCTTCTTTGACACACCTTTCCCAACTGGAGGCACCATGCAGAAGTAACAATTGCTGGTATGATCTGTTGGCTCTCTCCAAATCATTGGCACGGCAAAAGGCATAGATTTCCTTTTCCTGTTCAACCACTGGTGAAGATTTGATGCACAAGTGTTGCAGCATATGTGTGGGGCCCACCTCTTGTCCTGATCTCCAATTTTGCAGCCAAAAGAAAGGTGATAGGCTTCCTTAACCATAGTAGTTATACTGCCCTTTTGTGATGCAAAAGTCACTTCACCACAAACATAGCAGAAGTTATCTGCACTGTTCACACAAGTACGAGGCATCTCTGCTCACTTTGGCTAAACAGAAATGTGTCCCTTTGCAAAATCAAACACTGACAAATAAGAGAGCACAACACTGTATGATTTCGAGAGCTGATATAGGGCAATTTGTTCAGCAGAGTGATGTAACTTAGTTATGATTGCATCATCCATGACTTCTAGGAATAACGTGATGCAATTCATATCATGGATGACGCAATACCAGCTTCAGATTGCATCATTCATTGTTTTGCCTAAAAAGCAAGTACTGTCCAAACCCAGTCATAGATTTAGTCATAGATCCAGTCAAAGATGTATTTTAGTCATTTCTGGTTTAAATTGAGATCCCTTTCCTTTATAATTCACTTATCCTCCGCCATTCCCAAGTCAAGGGTCGTATATACTGACCCAATAGCATATCTTGAAAACTAGAGCCAATCAACAATTTTAAGCATCATTTTCGTTCTCAGTGACCCAGAATTAGTAAAGTTTGACTACATTTATTTCAGAAGTATTTTGGCTGTAGAGCAGTGCAATCAAAAATATGTTTCTGTATTATCATTTGCCTTTTCTTCTGTTCAAATTCTTAAGACTATATTCAGATGTGGAGAGTTGCTTTTTTTTATAGCTATGAATAGCTTTGGAATAAGGATACAATATTAGACTATTTGTCACAAATTAACGATGTTGAGTGACATATTTTTTCACAATCTTATCAAAATTAATTGCCAGTACTTCTGATTTTTATAAAGACAATATTTTGAAGGCCATTATGTACTTCTTAAGTACTTTAGGTGGGTGTACACCATGGATCAGCAATCTTTGGCATGTGGCCCGCCAGGGGCCGCGTCCGCAGGTTCGGCCAATCACAGCTCCCACTGGTCACGGTTCACTGTCCCAAGCCAATGGGGGCTGCGGGAAGCGGCACAGGCCGAGGGATGTTGCAGGCTGCCTTTCCTGCAGCCCCCATTGGCTTGGGACGGCAAACCGCGGCCAGTGGGAGTTGCTATCGGCCGAACCTGTGGACGCGGCAGGTAAACAAACTGGCCCAGCCCGTCAGGGGCTTTCTCTGATGGGCCATGTGCCAAAGGTTGCCCGTTGCCGATCCCTGCTGTACAGTATTTGGGCAGGCACAGTGTAAGTTCTTCTGCCAGTACACAGTGATAATGGATGTTGTCAGACAACAAATTTACCCTTTCTTATCCATACCAACTGTTCTCTTGATGTTTCCTCTCACTTCCACAGGCACTGTTCTGCTTATCTCCTCTCACTCTGGCCATGTCTATACTGCAAACTTATGTCAACTCAGGTTTCATCAGCATATAGCTGCCACAGTTAGTGCATTGCTTGTGCATGTGTATACTTGGCTCCTTGTGTCAGCAGTGCACGCATATACAAGGAGTGCTTGTATTGATGCAGAGTGCAGGGCACAATGGGTAGGTATCCCATTGTGCAACTTTGCCCCCATCCAGCACAGTTTTGGCAATCCATGTGGGGGTCAAAAAGAGTTGTGCAGGGGTGACTGGGAACATGGGGCCAATTTCCCAGTTTGCAACTGTTTCCATTCCATAATGCTATTTGTATCCCAGAATTTTCAAGTCTTTTTTTTTTTTCAAAATTCCATAAACCCACATGGCCTTCTTTGCTGTCAGCCATCTCTGACGGAAGGGAGCCTGCACAGCTCTGCACTATTGTCATGAGTGTTGCAAGCACAGGGTGCCTGATGCTGGATTCTTTGCAGAGCTGCAAGAAGAACCAAATCAGTGGGGAACATGACAGTTCCTAGGACGACAGATTGTTGTGGGACATAGCAAGAACCAATTCAAGATTGTTGGTGGCATTCACAGAGAAGTTGCAGATGGTGCAGCACTGCTTCTGGGTTAAGAAATAAGCACTGATTTGTGGGATTGCATCATAATGCAAGTTTGGAATGACAAGCAGTGGCTGCAGAACTTTCAGATGTGCAGGCCACATTCCTGGATCTGTGCACAGAGCTCACCTAAGTCCTCCAGCACAGGGACACCAAAATGAGTGCTGCACTGACTGTGGAGAAGCAAGTGGCTATTGCACTTGCAATGCCAGATTACCAATGGTCAGTCAGCAATCAATTTGGAGTTGGGAATTCACTGCAGGGGCTGTTGTGATGCAAGTGTACAAAGCCATTAATCACCTGCTGCTATGCAGGACTGTGACTCTAGGCAATGTACAGGACATAGTGGATGGATTTGCAGCAATGTGGTTCCTGAACTGTAGTGGAAAGATAGACAACACACCAGACAACCTTGCCACAGAGTACATCAACAGAAAGGGTTACTTTTCTATGGTTGTGCAAACATTGGTGGATCAACAGGTATTTCTCACTGACATTAGTGTAGGCTGGTCAGGAAAGGTTCATGATGCTCACATCTTTAAGAACACAGGACTGTTCAAAAAGCTGCAAGCAGGGACTTTCTTTCCCTACTGGCAGATTACCATTGGAATGTTGAAATGCCAGTAGCAAACCTGAGGGATCCAGACTACCTCTGGCTCATCAAACTCTACACTGGGCACCTCAACAGCACCAAGGAACAATCCAACTACCACTTCAGCTGGTTGAATGTGCTTTTGGTCATTTAATGGGTCACTGGCATGGTTTGCTCACCAGATTGGACCTCAGTGAGAAAAATATCCCAATGGTTATAGTTGCCTGCTGTGTCCTGCACAAAGTATGTGAAGCAAAGGGGGTAAGTTTCTGCCAAGGTATCTGCTGAATTTTAACGGTCATATATAAGGCTTTTTTCCTCTCCACTGTTTCCTTCTCCAGACTGTCCACAATGTTCATCCTCCAGGTTCTGTATTCATGGTCTGATGCAGCACTGGCTTGCAGGATATCATGGAACAGGGGTAGTCAACCTGTGGCTCTGGAGCCACATGAGGCTCTTCAGAAGTTAATATGAGGCTCCTTGTATAGGCACCAACTCTGGGGCTGGAGCTACAGGCGCCAACTTTCCAATGTGCTGGGGGGTGCTCACTGCTCAACCCCTGGCTCTGCCACAGGCCCTGCCCCCACTCCACCCCTTCCCACACCCTCCCCTGAGCCTGCCGTACCCTTGGTCCTCTCCCCTCTCCCCAGAGCCTCCTGCACGCCATGAAACAGCTGATCAGAAGGTGCGGGGTGGGAGGGGGAGGCACTGATTGGCGGGGCTGCCGGTGGGCAGGGAAGCTGATGTGGGGCTGCTGACATATTATGTGGCTCTTTGGCAATGTACATTGGTAAATTTTGGCTCCTTCTCAGGCGCAGGTTGGCCACCCCTGTCCTGAAACATGTCATCCCGTGTCCTCATCTTTCCCCTCCTTATCTGGCTCAGTCATTCTGCAGGTGTGGTGGGGGAGACCCTGAAGGCTGCAGTTGTAGCTGAAAATAAGTACACAGAGGTACCATTGTCCGCACATTCACTACAGAAAGTGTAAGTTAAGTGGCTGAAATCATTTCACTTGTTCCCCAAAAGTTTTAAGCACTACATTCTCACTTCTGCTTGGGATTGCTTATACACCAGTCACTGCATAAGCCATGGTGAATAAGGCCTACTGGGAGAAGAGGAAATGAGAAGGGAATTGCTCAGTTGGAGTATAGGGCAATGGCACTGAATACTGGCATCATTTTCCACAGGCAGTGGGATTTTAGCTATCTCACTCCTGTGGGTAACAATGGCAGAGAGAGCACAGCTGCTGCTGCTATCTTGAAGCTGTTCGGGCCTGTATGCTGCTAGTCTGTTTATTACAATAGTGCCTGCTGAAATTATTGCTTAGTGGCATGAGAAAGTATCTTACCACAGAGGAAGAAATAAGGCAGCCCTTCTTAGAAACCTTCAGCAGAGTTCCTTTATGAAAGTATCATTGAGATCTCTCAGGAATATTCAAAGGACATCCCTATGTAAATAAACAAACTACTCCTCATGCACCCCCCTCCCTGCCTAACTCTAGATAGGAATGTAGAGCAGATTGCAACTCTACCTTTGTTGTACCACTATCTCTTAGAATCATAGAATCATAGAATCTCAGGGTTAGAAGGGACCTCAGGAGGTCATCTAGTCCAACCCCCTGCTCAAAGCAGGCCCAATCCCCAACTAAATCATCCCAGCCAGGGCTTTGTCAAGCCTGACCTTAAAAACCTCTAAGGAAGGAGATTCCACCACCTCTCTAGGTAACCCATTCTAGTGCTTCACCACCCTCCTAGTGAAAAAGTTTTTCCTAATATCCAACTTAAACCTCCCCAACTGCAACTTGAGACCATTACTCCTTGTTCTGTCATCTGGTACCACTTAGAACAGTCTAGATCCATCCTCTTCGGAACCCCCTTTCAGGTAGTTGAAAGCAGCTATCAAATCCCCCCTCATTCTTCTCTTCTGCAGACTAAACAATCCCAGTTCCCTCAGCCTCTCCTCATAAGTCATGTGCTCCAGTCCCCTAATCATCTTCTAGTGAAAGTACAAGCAAATTAATGAAACATCAAAAGTTTGTGTCCTGGTAGTTTGGCAGTGACATTCCTGTAATTGAAAATGTATCTACATGCTTATCTGAGGTTCCAGCTGGCTGGACTGCAGTGGAGTCAAAAACAGGTACTAATACATTGCAGAGCTGGATCCCCACACTCCTCCTCCTTCTCTTCCTCACTCACCACCTCCTCCTCCTTGCTGTTCATGGAAGGGGCTTGTGACTCTGGCTCCTCAGAGGTATCCATGATGTAAGTGTTGGGGGTGGTTGTGAGGTCTCCACCAAGGATGGCATGCAGCTCTTTGTAAAAGCATCAGGTCTGTGGCTCAGAACCAGGTTGCTTGTTAAGCTCCCTGGCCTTTTGTTAGGCCTGCCACATCTCCTTGACTTTCATGCAGAAACTACTGCTGGTCCCTGTCATAGCACTTCTCCTGCATCCCCTGAGCAATCTGTTCATAGATGTTGATGTTTTGTGGCTGGATCAGAGCTGTGCCTGCATAACCTATTTTCCCCACAGGCACAGCAATTATGCCTGGTTCTTGCAGAGAGTGCTCAATGTTGGGGAAACACTTATTGCATCCTCTTTGGAGCACACCTATATAAAGACCACTTGCAATTTTCCCCTAATATATTACTAATGTTCTTAATTATATAATTAGTGAGATATATATAGTGAGATAGCTAAAATCACCACTGCCTGTGGAAAATGATGGCAGTATTCAGTGCCATTGCCCTATGGACTCTGCAGCCTTCCCCATGCCCCTGTACATAAGATAAAAATGGTTTGTTCTGCTGCATTTAGAGACTTCAGCTCCCTGAGAAATGCATACACTTCCATTTAAAATTACAGTATTCCTATTTCATATTGTTTTCCAGTAAATAATTGTTCACAGGATCATTAATTCATTCACAGACACTATAAACAAATGTGTCTTATTTAGTGAGGGATTACCATTAAAGATGAACTGGCAATTATATCTTTATAATAACAACCACAAAATGCTTCCAGAAATAATGTTGTAATAAAGAGTGATCTGCAAAGAATAGACATTGATATTAATCAGTATCAGCTTTGAAACCAAAACAAATATAGGTATTTCCATTGTCAATCAGGGCTTGAACAAGTGCTTCATTGATAGGGTTAATTATTTGTGCTACACATGAGAACACCTATGGAAGTTTTACATCTACAGTTATTAATCGTGATTTTTGTAGATCACAAGGGAAAGAGTATATTTTGATTTTGTACAGTTTAATCTAATTATTTTAATTGGATTTTCTGCATGACATATGATTACGTCTTGCAGTCTTCTGAGTAATTGTTCATATAATTTAAAGATTAATGAATATTGTCTATTAGAACTTTGAAATCAACGTTATTGAACAGGAATTTTATGTAAATACCTATGAAAAAATTGCACAAACAATTAATAAAATCTAATCTTGATTAGTATATTTTAAAAAAAACCTATTCACTACAAATTCAAACAAGCTTCATAAGTCTCACTTAATAATGGATTAATTCACTGGGTTGAATAATGGCTAAGTGATTGTCTTTATCTCTGGAAGAACATGGACCTTTCCCTATCATATCGTTTCATTGATATTTGATATGTGAAATATTTCTGCGTGGAGGATAGATCCATTGATGGCTATTCGCCAAGATGGTCAGGGATGATACACCATGCTCTGGGTGTCCCTAAGCCTCTGACTGCCAGAAGCAGGGACTATAGGACAGGGGATGGATTGCTTGATAATTCCCCTGTTCTGTTCATTCCATCTGAAGCATCTGGCACTGGCCACGATTGGAAGACAGGATACCGGGTTAGATGTGGTCATTCTTATGTTCTTATGGTTTTATAGCGATACAGCTGAAATACATCATTTTATATTCATGTGAATTCAGTATTTCCAACTCTAAGCACTCAAGTATAATCAGTCAGGCCTCTAAATATCATTAGATTGGCTTAAAAGTCATAAGGTTTTTTTTTTAATAATGAATTGTGGGATCTTGTCATTTGCCTTCTGGTTTCTGAGACTTTAGAATACACTTAGTAACATTTTCAAGCTTTTCTTGAGGGCTAGAAACATACCTTTTAAAATATTGAGATATTGACAGTTGAGATTCTTATGTAACCATTTGACTCCAGGCAGTGGGGCTTTAAGAAAAACACCAAATACAATGCAGCTCATGATAAAATTGCAAGAGTTGGCAACATTATGTATTCCAAATTAATTCATAATGCTCCCCCCAAAATGCTCTTGCCACTTCCCAAAAATGCTCTTGCTCCCACTGGCCCATTATTTCACAAAGATATAATTAACTAAAAATAACCTAATTCTTTTAAGTATCAAAGGGGTAGCCATGTTAGTCTGGATCTGTGAAAAGCAACAGAGTCCTGTGGCATCTTATAGACTAACACATGGGTTGGAGCATAAACTTTCGTGGGTGAATACCCACTTCATGTATCTCCAATACATCTGTTAGTCTATAAGGTGCCACAGGACTCTTTGTTGCTAATTCTTTTACTCACTTTAACATCTTTACTCTTAGATTGAAGCATTTGCTTGTCCCACCCTCAATGACAATAGAATTAACGTGGGGAGCGCACATGTCTCCCAGAGCAGTCCATAAGCAGGTAGCTATTACAGTGCTGATGCATGTGAGCAGCAATTACTATGATGTATAAAGAAACCCACTCAATCTGCACAAGAAACAACATGAAAACAAATAGTAAATCTGGACAGTTGCAGATCCAATTTGAAAACCAATTTCACTTTGAGCTTTCTTCGGTATCATAACTAAGAAGAAAAACATTTTTTTAAACTATTTATTCTGTCTCCTTCAACATACACTATATTTTGTGCCAAATTTTGAATAACTTTATTTCCTCTGAATTGATTTTATCTTTAAAAAATTCCTGAAACTGAAATTTAGAAGCAGTTTTGCATGCCCACACAAACACTATCATTTACTAGCTTGGCTTAGAACAAAAAAGGAAGTCTAAGCAATAGAGAAGAGGAATAGGAGACAGAGGATAGTGTAGAGGAAGAGAAGAGGAGTCTGGAGATGTAACTGATGGCAGAGAACAGAGAGCAGCATGTCACAGGTTTGGAGACACTTTACCTTGGCACTTTACCTTGTACCTAAAACGTACAAATTTTAGGAGCCTATGCTCAACTGCACATAACACAAAATAAACTCAGAGGACCTCAAACTGTGGGGCATGCCCCATTAAAGGGGGCATGGTGGGGCTCAGCCAGCCCCCACAGGAGATGAGGAGGGAGCACCATTCAGCCCCATTCTGATCTCAGCTCTGCTCCGGCCCCATCCCAGTCGCCACCCCTGACTCCCGGCCCTGCGCCCGGCCCACTTCCAGCCTCGGCACCTGACTGTGGCCTGCCCACAGCTCTGCACCCGGCCCCACTCCTGGTTTATGACCCTGAAAAATTTGAGGACCACTGGGTTAGCAGGTCTGCAGAAAGGATTCTTCGAGGGTTCCATGCTCTCTCTTCCTTTTCCTATACCCTTAAGGAGATCCCTTCTGAGTCCCCCTATCCTCCTTTCTTCCCCTCATGTTCCCCAGACTCTGCAGAAGCAGACATTCCGGGGCAACTACTCCACTCTCCTCTGCATCCACTGGAGTAAAGTTTCTGGGCCTAGAGCTCTGGGCCCACTATCTCTGATCATCAATCCCTTCAGTAGAATGGTCCCAGTGCTCCAAGCCTCCTTAGGCTCCTGCTCACAGTACATGGGAGAAGTGGCTGCTTTGTAGAGGTGAATGTGGCTGGCTTCTCCTCTCCGTGATGACTAGATGAGAGGGAGTGCTTTTGTGCCTTTGGCCTGGGTGAAGCTGAGAGTGGATTGGTGCAGAAGAGAGACTGAATGTATGTTGAAAAGATAAATGAGAGAATGTGTGATCAAGGGAGAAAGCAAATGAGTGTCTGGGAGAGTGTAGGTGAAGAAAAGCGTGTTAGGGTGGAATATGAAAGATAAAATGGAAAAGAGAGAAATGAGGAAAAAGCAAGCAAAAACAAAGAAAATAGTGTTCCATCTTGACTGAGTGGCTGCAGATTTCAAGACCTTTTAAATCCGTTTCCCATTGGATGAGAAACTGGTGATACAATCAAGTATTTTCTAGGACAATTTGTTCATTTATAAAATTTACAAACATCCTGTTTGCTTGAACAGAGATAGTAACAACCAGCACAGGCAGCAACTTCCTTCAAAAGAAATCTCAGCTAACAGCACTACTGCTCTCAGGAGCCAGTCAGAAATCCTGAAAATGAAACATGTGACCTCAAGCAGGTGGTAAAGCCCAATAAATTCACCTTGGAATTCAAAAGTGCACCAAATATATCTGCATTGAAATTTTGGTTGATATCCAGAGAATGGGGAGAAAAAATACAATGGAGTTCAACTTTTGCATTGTGTATGCAAAAAAACATGCACGGAAAACTACATTTCTGCAAAGCTTCACAAACCGCTCAAAACAGGATAAATGTGGGTTTTTTTTAAATTTGCATCAAAAATTTGCATACTAAAGGAGAAACTGATGAAAGAAATTATTTAAAAACAACAAAGATTAGTTTAACAATTAAATAGCACATTACAATAATCAATTTTAAATGTCGTAAGATGAATAGTTCTTAGATACTATGGTGAGGGACCCTACACAAAACCCTAAGATAGAAATTCAATGAATATGAAAATATACTGCATAAAATAAATTATGTTCCCAGGACTTTTTTTCCCAAAGTCACTATTCTATTTTTTTTTCAAACACCTATTTATATTTATATTTATATTTATATTTATATGTAATATGCCTGCCCTAGAGCTGTAATCAAATACAAATGGGAAAATATAATTAATATAGGATTATAAATGCAACTGTAAAATGTATTTCTTTATTTCCACATGATAATTGGTGAGAAAGAAAAGCAAAGGGTACGAATGACAATCCTTGCTTAATTCTGCTTACTTAGTGACTGGCATAATGATAAGTGATGGTAATTTACCTTAAAAACCATAATGAGTAGATCATTACTATAGAGAAATGGGAAGAAAACTTTAATCCCACAGAGGCAGAGCTCCATGGTTGGCTGTGCAATAACCAGACAGAACTCTCAATGAGATTCCCAAGCTTCTGTTCCCTAGATAAAATTTCCTCTCACTCCACTTTTGCAAAGGTAATGAGGAGGTAATGAGGCTTGACTTGAATTTTTTCAGCACTTGATTCCCTTCATTCCCCAGCAGGTTCCCATAGGATAGAGTGAGATGTTGGATTTATATAAAAGCTGTGCTGATAGATAGGTGGAGGAGGTGAGCCATGCTGTTTGGTTTTGGATTCTGCTTGTATGAGAAGGGGTTCAGATAAATGCGAGGTTCTTTCAGCACTGTCAATTTACTCTGATAGTTTCCAAAGAATAAGACAATTTGACGACGTGCAGACCATGTCAGGCCTGTTGACTGTTTATTTTGTCACTTTACTGATACTAAACACTGACCTTTCGATGCCACCTTTTCTTCCTCTTTTTTCCATTTTTCACTGGAATGATACATTCATCTGAGTAAATAATAAAACCCAGAAAAGGAGACAGAAGTGTTGTATTAGATCATTAGCTTAATTTGAGCTGAAAGGTCTTTGTTGTAAGTTGGGGGTGGGAAGGGACCTGGGGACCTTTGCAAAGTATTTTGCTGGCAAGCTTGTTGAGATTTGATTGCCTTTGTTGTGATAATCTGAAATTAATTTGCACTTGAACCCATCCTTCTTCTGGGCTCAATTTAAACACGGTTATAATTATGCACCCTGCATGAAATTGAGAACAGACACTGATATGACAAGTCTGAATTTTTTAATTCCCCAGGTACTAACGGCTTTTTTCCCCACTTATCTCACAAGGTAATAAAACAAAATGTTCCAGTGAAGCACATGCTTAAGAGAGAGGTATTTGCCTGAGGGGAAACAGTAATAATCAGTGTATTGCTACACATTTACTCATGTACTTTCTCAGTAGGTCAATCTCTTTCTTTTAAAGTGATGTTAAACTTCTGCTAATATTGGTTGATTTGTACCTGGTACAATATAAAAAAGTAAAAATGGTATGTTTTATTCCATTTTAGCAGCTCCTCATCTAAGAGGCTTTGTCTCAAACATCCATTTTGATAGATATTATTAAAAATGATTAAAGACTACCGCCTAATATCCACAATTGATCTTAGCAAGGCACCTTTCTTGTTCTCAGTCTGAGCTGTAATATCCTTATCAGCATTCTTTTAGTTTTAACCCAGATTAGTGTTTTTGGTGAGGAATCTCATTAACTACAGTAAGCCCATCTTCTTTTGTGATTTCCTTTGGAATTGTAATGTACAAAAAGGCCACCAAGGTCATTGCCCAGGGCACAAATTCTTCTTCAAATCATCATTCAGCTTAGAGTAACAATCAGAAAGAGACATTTTTAAAGATCTGGAAGAAGCTGTATAGTTTCCCTTAAGTAAAAATAATCTATAAAGAAAAGTATAAATTAGGAGCATAGGAAATTTAGGATGGGAATTCAAGTAGTCAATACTTGATATATATTTCAGGCCTGCATTAGCACTTGTAATTCCTGCCCTCCAACTTCCCAAGCTCACATACTGGGCATGTCTTGATGAACAAAAAGGGGGCATATTTCATTCATGTTAGCTCAGTCAAGTTATTTTAACACAGTTAAAAAGCCCTGTTAAGATGCAGGCTAACATGTTAGAAGCTGCCATGTTGTAGCTTACAGCCTTCATTTAAACAGGGCTTCTCAAACATGTTAAGCTAACTTGACTGAAACACCCCCCCCCCACACACACACACACATCAAGACAGGGCCACTGTTACAGCCATTGCTACCCTACTATGTAATAGTAATATTAAAAACAAGCATTGAACATGTTAAAAGAATAATTCACAGTTCTTTCTCAAACCTCCAATACTGAAGCAAAACAGAGTAAAATTAGGCAACATAAAAGCACCTCATTATGGTTAAATACTGGGGAATTTGACACTTACTTCATGGGATTCAAAGAAGAAATTCCTGTTTTAACAAAATATTCCATATTAATTTTCTTTTAATGATTATTTATTTAAATATTTGTTTGTTTTTATGTTGGACTTAAGAAAAAAACAATATATTAATTTTAGATCAGGTGATATTAAAAATAACTGGATATGTTTAGTTCCAGCCTACCAACCACAATATGGTGCCCAGACTAAGTATGACTTTAGGGACAGAGTTGAAGGAGGGTATTACAATTCTACATTCAAATTGATGGTGCTAACATTAAGATTTATTAAAAATATACCCTTGTTTTAACAAGTGTGGGTTTCTAACAAATTCAGGTATCATTTTGTTGAAATTAAGGAAAAGGTTCTATGGGAAAATTAGGTTATCACACTGGCAGGCCTTTTCCATTTTTTCAATAAAGCTGTACTGTCAAATGCTATAATATGTTATGAAAATAGACACTGTGCATGTGCCATAACTACTTTTTGGACTTTAATTTCTCTGGTGATTATTTCTTGGGACTAGAAAGACCAGTACCAACAGACAGTATTTCACACCATATAGCAATGAGGTATCTGAAATATTGAGTGTAAAAAATCAGTTCAGTAGGTTCCCTGTTGGGTCCATAGACACAGAAACAAAAAGTCATTTCCAGAGAAGTTTTAAATCACTCTGCTAATGCTTTCACTGATCTTTTGCCACTTCCTTTAGAAATAGTTTTCAAATAGAAGAATGAGTTGGCTCACAGGTCAATAATCTTATTAATACACATAAAACAATGCAATAACTCATGACTAGTAACAAAGAAAGTGCTAATCTGGAGAGATATTTTTAATATATACTTTGGAGCCTACTGACACAAGGCAATAATATGATAAGGTAATAATGCAGTTGAATGTAACGAAGCAATTTGGGATCTAAAAGTTAAAGAATTGTACTGAATTATACATTGGGTAGGGTATGTTGAGAATGGTGTGGCCACACATGGTGTAGCACATTTTCACCCTTTGGTTTATATGTTTTGCTTTCCAGTGCCACATTTTCTTGTGACTTTATCTTCACTCATTCAATCACGCTGTGCACATCACAGTCACTTACTGACAAGCAGCCAGGGCTGAAGCATTCAGAGAAACAACCTTCCACAAACAGAGCAGGCAAGTCCTGTTTCTCTTAAGATAAAATCTGCTGATCTCATTATTGATTGTCTGCTTTCGGGGTTTTGTTTCCTGAAAGTTTGATATGGGGCAACAGAGGTGACAAAAGATTGGCACTGGGACCTGAAAATTAAATGGCCAACTATTAGATCAACGTCAAATAGGGTGAGGCTGAAGTGTTTGGCAAAAGCATTAGATACTGTCTTGACTTAATCTTTCTCTCTCCTTTATCTTGAATCTGTTTTGAACCCTCCCAGGCAATTTACAATCCTTGTCATTGATTTTTATCACCTTAATGTGTCCCTATGAAGAATGACTTTTTGAATGATAAATCAGTTTCTCTATTTACATAATTGTGTGCTTCACCTTAATGTGAAAATAGCTATAGAAAGAAAAAAAAATTACAGTAACTATTTAAATTAATTATTGACCAGAAAGAACCCTTGTGACTTGGAAAGTTAGATTGGGTATCCACTTGTGGGGTAGGTCTAATCAAAATACATTCTAAACCTGCTCTTCTATTAAACTGCAAGGAACAAGTTACAGTTACTACATGTAATTGTAACAACCGGCAAGCTGGAGAAAATTATCCAGTAAAGCAAGCTTGCTTTTTATTTTAAAGCACTTGGCATGTAATGTGTTTTGCAGATTGCAATTACTCAGATGTTCACATCTGCTGCAGAGGTGTTGGCTATGGAAAGAAATGTGGGGAGGAGAACAAGAGGAGAATGAAAAAAAAAACAGTTGATTTGCAATAATCTCTTTTCAAAATTGACTCCATACCTAAGGTAGATCCACTACCCTCCACCCTGCTCAATGCCCCAGCTCACTATATGCACACTTCTGAATCTGTCCAAAATCCTACTCTCTTTTCCTCAACTGGAGACTGGGAAGGAGATTCTTCTAGCTGGAATTAACAAAATGCATGTGGTAGTATGTGCTACAAACTCTTTAGATTATGCTGGCCCTACAAAAGTTCTAGGTCTTTAAAAATTACAAGAGATAGTAACAATAACAATTGTAACAGTAACAATTTTTTTTCCATGTAAGCATCCATAAGTATATTATAGTAAATTCATTGTTTTAGATGGTATTCTTCTATGAATGTCAGCATGAGTTGACAAAATGATCCTAAAGGCTCAAAGCCAGAAGGCAAATAACAAGAACCCCAAACGTATAGTTATTTTGAAATCTCTTGATTTCTAAGCCAAATTTAGAACAGGTGATAAAATTTTTTGGGAGGCCTGACTCATGATTTTTGTCCATTCGGGGTTAGTAATACAAGTAACCTCACCCACTACAAGCTTCTCTGTTCCCACTCAGATAAGGCCCTGCCTTGCACTACTCCACATAAGTCACATTGCCAGTTTCTTCCAGGCCTCTCCGGGTGCCTTTGTAGAGAGAGATCCAGCAATTTTCATCCCCTTTCCTGATATTCAAAGTTGGAGGGGGGCAGATAACCTTGCTGCATCTTCCACTGAACCTTCAGCGAACCAAGCTGCCAGGTCTGAGCTACCCTCTTTTGATCCATAAAGTCTTCTGTGGGAATGGATGCTATCTGTCCTCCATAGGCAGCTAAAAATAACAGTCTTCTCCCTCTTATAGCCACCCCCAGAGGCCACAAGCCCTTGAATAATTGCAAGGGTGGTATGTAGTTCACCTAACAGCTGCAGCAGGTAAACTGAGCCTCCTGCTTTTGTGTGGGGGTCAGGTACTTTGTAATAGAGGTATGAAACTACAGAAGTGATGCAAACAGTTTGAGCATTATAGCTTTGCTCCAGTCACCTGAAATGGGTTGGGGTTACAAAATGTTAATACATTGTCACATGCCTGAGGTAAATATTTACTGATTCTAGCAGCTAATGCTATAGCTTTTATCTGGGAGCACCCTCCTCTAAAAAGACCAATGTGGAGAGAGTGGCCATTTGTCACCCCACCCTATCAAGCCTTGGAAGAAGAGAAATGGATGAAGGCCCCTGGACCCTTTGCCAAAGACATCAAAAGTGAGTGTGATGGAGGCCCTGGAAGGAAGGAAGCAGGATCTGAGTAAGAAAATACATCAGCTGTCCTTACACATAGCAGTTGTGACAAAGTTTTAAAAAATTACACTGTTCAAAGTTGAATTTCAGGGTATTTTGCCACTAGATCTTTCAGATCCACTGTTAGTGGATGTTGTTCCAATAGCAGAAGAAATTGTATGGTACATTAAAATAATACTGGGGATGTTGTGTTGGTAACATCTTCAGAGCTTCCTCCAGTTAGAGCAGACTTATAGTAATTGTTAATAGTGATGATCAGCGCCCTTTTCTTCAGTATGTCTGAGTATTGATTCACTGAATCCATCAAATACAAAGGTATCCTTCTTCTATCCTCTCCCAAACTGGTCTCAGATATATAATGAATAGATATAGATATAATTTGTGGACAGAGGGTAAAGTTGGTTTGGATGGAAATACACATAACAACATTTCCCTTTAGTTTTAGCACACATCATCTCTTCCTTTTTCTCTCATTTCTCTTAACAGCTGTTGTTTTCCTCTTCTCAATTTTTTTTTTAGAATTTGTGTTCTCTCCTTAACTGGACATAATAACATACATTTCCAAAATCAACATTAGAGCCATGCTTTAATCTTCAGTAGCAGCACATATGGTTACGTACATGCTCCTCATCTCTATGGGTATTTATAGTTTAGAAGGCATTGTGATGCTTAAAGCTTTATATTGTATGGTTGTGTATCACATTGCAGGAGTGGTTTCAAGCCATATATGGTTCACTACAGAATTCAGACAAAATATAGTGTTATCCAGCACCTTTCCCCCCCTCTTCTAGAGTAAAATTTCCAATCAAAAACTTTAAAACAGATTTAAGGTCATAATCAGGCAATTAATTTACAATAATTATATTAGAATGTTGTTAAATTATAATTAAATAATGGAGATATCCCATCTCTTAGAACTGGAAGGGACCTTGAAAGGTCATCAAGTCCAGCCCCCTGCCTTCACTAGCAGGACCAAGTACTAATTTTACCCCAGTTCTCCAAGTGGCCCCCTCAAGGATTGAACTCACAACCCTGGGTTTAGCAGGCTAATGCTCAAACCACTGAGCTCTCCCCTTAGTTATTCAACAAACTAAAAATTTGCCAATCAGCAATTTGCAACAATGGTTTGTTTGTTTTTTAATCCCTAAATTGCTGAAAGTTTGGAAATGGTATGTTAAGGTAACAATATCTACCTGAACTCTGCCCTTTACCTACCCTCCTTTTGCTGGCAGGAAAACTCTATTCGTTGCTACATAAAAGAAATTTAACCCAACTCTGATGTGTATATCAGTTACCATAGTAGGGTCTCTTGTTGAATGATATACCCACCCTCTGTCCATGTTAAATGCAGTGGGATCTTAGACTCAGCTTGTGAGGATGTTGAGCAGGGCTGCCCTGCCACTTGCTCCTCTCTGCTCCCTTTCCCCCCTCATTTCCCTAGGAAAGGAGTAAGTGGCGGACGGAAGGCGTTCAGGGCAGGTGGTCTCAGGGGAGAGGGCGGAGTGGGGGAAAGGCCTCAGGGAAGGGGGCAGTGTGGGGCACACCCCCCCCCCAGCAAAATAAAAAGTCAGCACCTATGACACAGGGTTTCTGGGATAATAGTAATTAGAAACTTATAGCTAAAGGCTGTATAGAAAATAGTGGCTAAGGTTTGTGCTGTTACTTTAAAAGAGCATTTCAAGAGTTTGACCATTTAAATGTTATGGATGATGATGCAAAGTCCTGCATCCCTGATTTCCACATCTATGGTTTCCAACCCTAACTCTGAATTTCCTGACATTTGTTTTTGTAATAACTAAAATATTCGATTGGCCATTACAGTGGCACTAAACAGCCACTCCTTCTCATGCTCTCTACCTACTCTAGAATTCCCCCTATGCTGAGAGTCCTCTGCTGTAGGCTCCCACACCCAGAAACGAAACCTTTTCCATGGGAACATTCCTGGTTAGGAGGCAGGAATCAATGAATCTCCTTTGCGCTGGAATCAATGAATCTCCTTCTAAGACTGAATCTAATTACTTAGGCCTCAATATATCCATATTATTTCCAGGCAAAAGAAGAATTATAATTGTAAAGTCCGAACATTTATCTTTTTCAGCTCACAACAAGCAAAACACATTTCAAAAGAAAGAAATGGGTAGGATTGAAGGAGAATCTACAGAACACTCAACAAGTTTAGACCTAGTTCACTGGGAAATTCTGCCTTCCAGCATTTTTATTCGTGTTTTTATTCTTCCTTCTTTCCTCCCATGTTTACTTTCTAAGAGCTAAATTCTGCCTTTTACTTGCAGCTCATGCTGAAGCCTATGGGAACCCACATATTCACCCAAGGGAAGATTTTAACTGTTGAAAGATAGGATAGTTCTAAATGAATACATTGTTTGCTTTATTGTCTTTGTGCTAAACAAATTTTTAATATAAATGTTGGATCAGATTTTTTTGAGTATTAAAAATATTTTCTGCTACTTGCTAACTACAATTACAGGGTCCAATCCTGCAAACACTTACATATGTGCTTAAGTTTACATATATGAATAGACCCATTGAGTTAATAAGTTAAACTCTGAGAGCTACCTGACATCACAAGCAGTCCAATTGATTTATATAGGAATCTTCATAGTGTAAGATACTATTCAATGCAATACGAGTATCACAGTTTGACCCCATGTAATGAATAAATTCAAAATATACAGTATATTGAAATAAATTCAGATTAGTTTGTTTTGAAAAATAGTCCACTGTGATGGAATTACATATATATAGGCTTTATCTACCTCCCTCCACCCAATTTGAGGCCTATTACTATTGTCCCCCTCTAGAGAGATTTTCTACTGTCCCCGTTCTTTAGCATGGATTCTGCTTAAGGGGCCCATACAGTCAGTTGTGTCATAATCTGAAAGTTATGATATAATATGAGAGCTGAGATATTCTATTATATTTGTCATTTTACTTCATACAATATTTATTCCACTGTTTTGTTTTATTATACTCAGAATATATTTATATGAAATATACTCTGCATATTTCATTGAACAGAAATCTAATTTTTCCCTATATTATATTAACTAGACACTCAGTTCTGCTGCCCTTGCTCAGGATGTGTAGTACCTTGCCACTCAAGGAGTAAAGTGCTACTTAACATGAGCAGGAGAGTCTGAATCATGTGTTGGGTTTATTACATTCAGAGTGTTTGGTGATGCATAGTGATGAAAGTGACCTAAGTTTGGAGATGAGATTAGAACTTCTGTTAACTGAGTCTAAAAAAGAGTCTACACTCTCCATCTTCTGACAAACTAGCTGTACTTTGAAGAATTTGTTTGTAAAGCAAATCATACCGATTTCAGTGTAATTTTGCTTCTTTGGCCATTGCATATTCTTCTAACATAATCTGACATGAGTGCAAATAGATCCTGATGGCAAAGTATAGACTTAGGTGATTATTATAAATAAGACAAAGCAGCATATCACGATATGCAATGGAATATAGGAAAGTACTTTTTAGGAAAAGTGTTCTTTACATTAGCTTTAGCAAGGATAAAGCAGCAAATATACTATTTTGGGCCAGTAGATGAAGCATCAGTGATGGGTCAATTAATATGCAATAGCATATCACCTAGTATAGCACTTTTTGATAGCTAAAGAAATTATTCATTGACGTTGAAGAAATTGATGACACTCTTTTTTCCTAAATGCTGTTTCACACATTATTTCAGTATTTACCCTTCTAGTCCTGACTAAAACCAGGCAGTACAGACATATGAAAAGGTGAAAAAGTAATGAAAAAAAAAAAAAAACTTTTCAGAAATAGTTTAGAGTTTTGTGGAAATGATTACGTTGTTTCCCATGTTATCTGAACGGGTGCAAACTTCCTTATTTTGAATGTTACCTTCCATTTCTTCAGCTCCACTGGCATGGCCGGCTCTGGCTTTTTGGCCGCCCCAAGCAAAAAAAAAAAAACAACCTGTGGTGCGGCTGGAGCGCGGGTGCAGGGGGACCGGCCGGGGGGGGGTGGGGGGGAGGAGAGGGGGAGGGAGCGGGCGGGAGAGAGAGAGAAGGGGGTGGCCAGGGTTACAGCAGGGGTGCTGCCACGCGGCCCCTCCCACTGCGCCACCTCCTGCCGCCTGCTGCGAGGGCTCCGCTCCGGTCAGCGGGGAGGGAAGGAAGAGGACTGCCCTGCAGGGCGCTCTGGTTCTCCGCACTGCCGCCCCCTACAGGGCGGCCAGAGTGGAACAAGAACAACAACAACAAAAAAAAGCGTCCGTGCCTCCCTAGGATTGGGCAGAATGCCGCCTCCAACAATCTGCTGCCCCAAGCATCAGCTTGCTCAGCTGGGGCCTGGAGCCGGCCCTGTCCACTGGCTCTTGAGCTTTCATAAACTTGAATTACACATAGCTTCAATATCATTACTAATGTTTTGTTAGATTTTCTGTTCATTTATATGAAACTTACTGTATTCTAATCCTTGATTAATTACTGGTGCGTCTTGTATTTGACATGTTAAAAAACAAACAAACAGCAAGTAAGTTTTGCAAGAGAGGATCAATGCTGAACCAAAACTCCTTGTAGAGGCACAGAAGTCAAGGCCTTTGAAGATCCTCAGCAAATGTGGCAGTGAAAGTCAATAGGGCAGTGGAAGTCTATCTACTGAATGCAATAGGTCTTTGCGGAGGATCTAGATGGGTAAGTAAAGGGAATGTAAGGAAGCAGAGGAAGTGTAGTCTGGGGAAGAGGTGAAGTCATCAAATGAGAACAAAAAAGCCTGATTTGATCTGCCTGTAAAGCAGAGCAAACACAGACAAATCCAGCTTCGAAAGCTATAAATGACCCCAACATCACTAAAATAAGACAAACCTAGCACACAATAAGGAGATGAGGCAAATAGTGGTAATAGTGTGAAAAGGAAATTCCATAGTGCAAGGCATAGCAATACATTACCATCTGCCAATGTGCATGTTTGTTTTGCACTGGCTCCTGTTGTGCTGCTTCACACACAGCATATGTGGTCAGGAGGCAGAAGAGAATAGAGCAGATTAACCATTCCTGATTTCTGCTGTGCTTCTGCTGACTGCTTCTATTGAAAGCTACTTACTGGAAGTTGTGATGGTTTCTTTATCTCTCAGCCTCACCACGATAGCTTTACTGCAGATTTGTTCAAGATTTTTCCTAATGGCATCAGTGAATAATACCTAATACACATCTCCTACTTGTATTGCCTGTCTATGGATATTTGGCACTTAACTGTACATTGTGATTTCATCGAAGAGGGAAAATAATACCCTTTAGATGTAATGTTTCATTGGTAAAGAGTCAATTTTCTTTATCCATCTGCAAACTATTTTGGATTGTAGATCCAGCAGCTTGTGCAATAAAGGCATATAATAATTATGTCACATGTCCCTGGAAATTAGACCTGTTTCATAGGGATATAACTCAGTTTGAATGTGGTCCTTGGTATTCTTCACTGGTCTGTACCAGTTCATTAGTATTTAAATTTATGTTAATTTCATCAAGGTGTGAAAAGATCTTTTTCTTGCATATACATGAACTAACCATATTGCTATTCAAGCAGCTATTTTTTTTTCTTTTCTTTTCTTTTAGACCCAAGAGAAGCTTGTTGTATGTTAACAAAAGGAGGAAAAAGAAAATTATAAAAGCTTATATATGAAAAGTTTGGAATGTATTCAGTAAGTTTGTTATTTAGGGCCTGTCTGCCCTTCCTTCCTGGGCATGAGCAAGCAGTGTTGAATAGGGTGCTCTTATCTGTGTATTTTCCTACTGCATTTCAATGTTAACCAATAATCGTTACAGTTCTGTAGACAGGCCATAGAGTCTATGAAACATAATGCTCAGATTTAAAAAAAACCCTGACTCTCAAATTTCAATGTTTTGTGGGGGAGGGGGGGTTTCAGAAAGTTGGAATATAAATGAATATTTTAGAAGAAAGAAGCTTATAAATTTGAACAGGAGACAATAACAATTTTCTGTTACAGTGGCTGTCAACTTCAAATAATATTAAAACACAGATAATATTCCTAAAGGTCTGGATTCGGCCACCTTTACTCCCCTTTACTACACTTACAAAATCAGCTACTATGCAAGTTGAATAAGGGTGATAGAATCTGGGCCAAAATAATTAATCAGCCATATGTATGGAATTAGCATTTATAAACTGGATTCTTTTGTTAACTGTCTAAACCAAAAGAAAATGTATACAAAGAATATTTCCAAAGACCTTTTAAGAGCTTAACAAAGCACATAATACAGACCTTGTCTTACATGTCTGTCATGATACAGTTTAATAGTGTTATAAGGCTACGTGGTGTGTAGTTGTCATGATGGTAGATTGTGCAGGTCTGTATAGATTTACTGTCATTCTTTAGGCTTTTCATACATGACAGAGGTTGTCTGAAGCACAGCAGGAACATGAAGCTTGCAGGGGTTAAGTGTTACTTGCCTCCTGGCTTGCTACATAGTCCTCTCTGCACACATACAGAGATGAGGTGCGGGGTACATCCGTCACTGGGCTGATGACATGATGGATTACTCATGTCATTGTCAGTACAGTCAAAATCATTCTGCTACTGATAAGGTGGTCCTGTTTCTTTACTCCCAAGTAAATGAAGCTAGTTTTTCATCTAATTTTAAAAGTATAGGTCTTACAAGTGTCCCTTAAATTCAAACTTGAAAAGATTATTATTTTTAGAGAATGCCCATAGCTCCATAGAGTGCAATGACAGATGTGCTTTCTAAAATGAATTTTGGTGGTGCAAAATGGAAATGTACATGTTACAGACTTCACATCACTTGTTTTCTCTTTGCTTTAGAGGGGAGGGTCTGATGATGAACAACTTATATTTTATTAATCTCCCTATTCCTGTGCTATTTTAGAACCTTTGCTACAAAAATAATTTCAATTTTTAACCCAAATCTTTAGTTTTTAATTCTTTCTTGGGTACACAAGAAGACAGACAGCTTGGTAATGACATTAGAAGAAGTCATGAACTCTAAGTCTTCAGGTGAATTGGTGAGGGTGTGGAGGGAGTTGCACAACAGCTGAGCTGTGCCCATGCATGTGTTCACCAGAGGCCTGATCCTGCTCATTTCTGAGTTCCTTATTTTGCCATATACTTCAATGCAAGTAGTATTGGGCTTCAGGAGCTCAGACAGCAAATGTGAGATGCTGAGAAACACAAACTATTTTCAACTCTGCAAGCCAGCATATGTGTCGGCCCTTCCTGCCACATGAGTGCACAGGACCCAACAATTATGACACGCGGGAATGGAGACTAAACATGGGTGGGGCAGTGGTGCTGCTGAACTCTCATTGATGCTATGGAAATAATGAACACAGTGGCCATTTTCCTGAGAAGCTGCTGCTGCAGTGCTGAGAACTGGAGACCAGCTATTGCCACATATCTCTACTTTTAACCTCACAAGATGGTAAAAAGTGACAAAGAGTTCTGTGGCACCTTATAGACTAACAGACGTATTAGAGCATAAGCTTTTGTGGGTGAATACTCACTTTGTCAGATGCATGTAGTGGAAATTTCCAGAGGCAGGTATAAATATGAAGGCTTTTTACAGTTCCAGACTAACACAGCTACCCCCTGATACTTGACAGGATGGTGAGACTTTCTACCTTGTTCTGAGTGACCCTTTTGTCCCCTAGTGCCTTTACTACCACACCTCCTTCAGCCTCCATGCAGGATTGAAATCTTAGTAAGCTTTCCACTAATAATATGTAAAAGAGACTTACAGATAAATCCATTAATAGACAAACACACATTGTGAATAATCATAACAGAAACATTCTAGGCCTAGACTAGCAAAACATAAATACAGCTTGCATACCAATTCATAAAAGTTATTACTCTAAGGCAATCCATACCCATGCACAGAAATTGACAATTCCCTTAATTTGGCCTTTATATTACAGGCCTATTAGAAAGTGAGCCTAATTGTTTGTTACATTCTGATCCTCAAATCAGAAGTCTCACTGATGTTAATAAAAGTTGTGTCTGAAAAAGGAGTGTAGGATCAGGTTTCACCCTCCATTGGGTGGAGGGAACGGAAATTCTCTCTGCAAACAGCCATATAGAAGACTTACCGGTAACTTTTTTCTAAAATGTTTCAATCTAAAAAAAAAGCCTTTCAAAATGTATTAAAATGATGAAATCTTCCTACACCAACCATTATTTTTTTTATTAAACTCATAATAGGCTATCAGTTAAAGAAAAATATATACATAAACACACTTACTATGATACATCTAATTAGCTTTGTTTTAAAGTTTTAATCGGGTTTAAATGGAAAGTTGTTGAGGAGAATTGTGTGGTCTGAATTTTAATCCCTGAACTCACCAGCTTCTTTATTGCATGTAGTGTGGCCTTGAATTGAAGAATGTTTTAAACATACATAATGAGCTCAATGTCAAACAGTTGGGCCTTTTGTCTTTAACAATAAGCACTTAGCTCAACTAAATGAATAGAAATTGCTTTAGTGAATTACAAAAGATGAGGTCTTTTCAATGCACTAATACTGACACTAATTAATTTAGATATTATCTTATTTTTGCAAATATATGGAACTTTAAAATTCAACTTTTAAAAACTTGAGGTATCGTTAGTAAACAAATCTTTCAGTCATCACAGAAACTGAATAAAAATACTCCATTTATCAAATTAGAATTTTTCCCTATCTTTGATTTGTTCACTTTTACATGATACAGAGCGTATATGGTACTGATTTGATAAGTGGACTATGAAAGGAATAATATGAACAGTATGTATAATCTCTCTAATTTGGAAAGAGATTAGATCTGCAATTCCTCTTCTTTCATGTTTCCTAAAAGGTGTTTGTAATAGGATAACTTTTATAATGTTACAAAATAACAACTTATTTCCTTTCCCAAAACAGAGAACAGTATTCAAAAATGTACAGTGAATGGCAATTCATCCTTTAGAAATCCCTTCAACCTAGTACTAGAGTTGCTGCCAGAGATCTGAATGCTTTTTTCCTAAATCTCTGTAATCCAATAAGCTTTTGTGTTTAGCAGCTTGTTTTGAAACTTGTATAGCACCCCAGCCTGTGTCTCCGTATGTTCGTTTGCAGGCAGGTGAGTGCCCGAGGGCCTGATTATTATTCAAGCCAGGAGGCCTTCACAGCCCCAACCAGAATGTAATTTGTAATTAACTGTCATTTACTTCTGTCTGCATTGACTTGTTGTTCAAAAGACAATGTATCTGAGCTGGTCACCAGCTTCTCTTTGTTGTGGATATAATGTCTCTCAGATCTAGTTGTAATCAAAATGTTTAGAAAACCAAGTACTTGCTCTTTTGAAACCAGAGGTAGAAGGGGAATTCATTGATTTTTTTCCTAAATAAATCCAACACAAATAATTTTACACACCTAGATACATACAACATTTGATTTGATGTATGATTCAAGCTTCTGTACAAGGAACAAGCTAAATTGTGACCCAGATATTTAATTGAATTCTATTATATAGTGAATTTATTATTTCAACTTCTTTAAGCTGAGCTCTGTAAGAGAATAGCACAGATTTTAATTGGGTTTCTTAATTTTAAACTTGGTCACCATGCCTTCTGATTGAGGAAGTGCTAATAATATATTCCAAGGATGTACCCATATCATGAATTTGTAATTCTCCCAGTGGTAAACTCTTGTTAGTTGAAATAAACTATATAAAATAATTTAATAGTGTGAAATTATTATTGTAAGAAAAACGTTTATTATTATGATTTATTTATTCATCATAGTGTATGTGCATGGGTCCTTTCACAGCAGAATTTAACCTTGTATGGTTAAATTCTTAAATTCTGTGTATGTGATAGATTGAGAGTACACATGTGGCACTCTCTAGAATATAGTGTTATTTTGTCAAAATGGAAATTTTAGCCTGTTTTAATCTCTTTGTGTTGTTTCCTATTTCCACCTTCACAGGTGCCATTGTAGCACCTTGCCTCTGGCAGTGTGGGTGAGTGGTTCCCTTGGTATGAAAGGCAGTGCAATCCCATGGATAATTTGACGTCTCTGTGTGTGTAAAAGGAACTCACTTCCCAACAAACCCCAGCCGCCATGCAATCAAGCTCTTGACTTGTCCTGAATCTCCCATTACTATCATGCCAGAATGAACCCATATATTTACCTATTTTTTTCTAGGCAGCACGTTCTGGCCAAGAAGCAGTTCTAACAGCCTCAATAGCATTCTTTTGTAACACTTAAAAAAAAAATCTCCAGAAATGGCTTTCCCCTATGGTGATTTACATAAAGTTGGATTAACACTGCTTTAAACCCCAAAAGATTGATTACTTATGCTGGGCCTTATTAATTATTTCTTTCTTTATTTGAAACAATTAACAAGAGAAAACAAACACTATGTAGCTATCTCTTTAAGACTTTAAATAATAAAAGCATAAGACCCAAAAGAAAGCTCTCTTTTTGTTGAGTGCTTTCTCTTCTTGCCAGTAGTATAAGTGATAGCAATTCCCATGTGTTATCAAAAGAGACAAGAAGCAGCAGGCTTTAGCACCTAGCTGAGCAGGATTGCTACATGCCACTCTAAGTGCGATTAAGCTTCCTTTAGTGCACCAGTGACATCACTGATGGCTCAAAGCTGCAGCTACTCAAGAGTATTAGAATGCATTTCATGCTTGGCTTACTCAAAACTGCAGAGCTAAAATTTACACCTTATTTGATGTTCTTCTCCCTGCTGTTAATTGGTAAATGGATCTCTGACCCTTTTGATCTCTGCTACAATCCTCTAAATGCCCAGGTCTGCTAAACTGTTCAGCAGGAGATGCTCAGCAGTTGCCCAGTAATGTGAAGTCTTTTTTTTTTTTTTTTTGGCTTTCTTGCCTTTGGTTTACATCCAAGTTGCACAGAAATAAGAGATGACAGTTGTTATAGATATGCTAGTTTAATTACTTGTCAGCTTATAGCTGATATCTCGGCTAGCCAACGTGGAAGCTTAACTTTCTTCTAGTAGCTTAAAGCATGACCAACTGCTAGTGCTTTAGTATTTAGCCATAAAACTCTGGATACATTTAAGATAAAAATAAAATAGAAGAACAGACTTTTTCATTTACCAGCAAAAATAATCAGCTTTTGGTGTTCTTGATTTTATGTAGATCTTAGGTAATGTGAAATGATTTGGTCATATTGACATCTAACTGGATATCAGACTTGTTTTAATTGCAATTTATAATTTCACTGGGAATAGTTAATACATTTTTTATTCTAGTACCTTAAAGTGAGAGAATTAATACATTTATGAGAGTAAAACAGATAAATATTGTTAAATACACATATTATTTTAAAATGTTTCACCCACCTTTCTTCTACATCCCCCTTCAAAAGAAGCTCAGCATATATAATCTTATTGCATATGTGAAATAATGTCATTAGCATGCATGAACCTCTATGTATTGCTGGATTAATTGCACACAATACTGAGATTTTTAAAGGAAAGGAAGATAACCATTCAACACTTCTGAAGAGTTTGCTCACTGAAGGAGCTGAATGCCTGTCGGAAGGCTTCTTGATGGAAGCAGTCTAAATGTTGGGCACATGTGTTTAGATACCACATTCTCCCCCTCCTAACCCTGTCAAAGGTTTTTAGTGTTTAGCACAGGCTTTGTTATCCACCAAGATACATAGTTTCCATTGAAGTGAAACAGATTATTGGTTACTATAGTTTCCCTATTGCTCAATTCAGTGCTGTGAAAAGCTAGGCACAATAGATTTAAAAGTCCAGTTAGGACAAATAAATCCATGTTGTGAAGAATGAGAGAGAAGATACCTGTTCTTGTGTCTTTGATGTATTCTTTATTTTGTATGATAGAGGGGGAATTAGTGGAGGGTTAATTGTTCAGTACTTAAAGCACTATCTCTCCAATTTACTGCAAAGCCATAAGAATAGTGTTATGAAGACACAGTACATATTATTTAATATTTTTCCCTTTCTTTCAAGATCTGGGAGATACTGTAGCTACATTATAGGGACAATGTTTATTCCTCTAGAATTGTGTTTTCCATGTTCTGTTTTATGCACATACAGATTTTGTCTACTTAATAGGGCAAAATCGTATATGCCAGTTTCTTATTCTCTGAGAAAATTACTCCACCCAGAATTTTGAGGTTGAGATAAAGAAAATTTACATTAAGAAAGATGAAAATGTCAGCTTTCACGAGGATACATCAAGAACCAACCTTCTGAACATGTTGGTAAAACTAATGTATTCTAGAAGGCCAATGTACAAATGTTAAGAGGGACTGAATGATACAGTGCAGATTAATGCAGTGGGTTTGTGCCTTTGGAAGCTATGTTTGCATTCAACGCAGTATGACTAGGGAAGAAAAAGTTAATTTGATTTGATAGCCGAAAAGGTCACACATTTTGTTCAGTGTCTTGCATGCTTTTTTCTTAACTAAATTTCTTCAGTTCAGCCATAGCTCACTTCTAAGGATTTCTAGTTTGCTATAGCCCTTGTTACATCATGCCAAGAAACAAGTTATGGACAGTGTTCAACACCTATAATACAATAGCAAAATGGAAAGCCACTGAAGTCAAACTGTGTTCCAAGCTTTTTTGGTTTCATTAACAAAATATTTCTTATTCCTGTACTGAAATTCATTAGCATGAGTTAACCAGTATAGTTAACCAGTTTCAGCTTGCAGAATACAACCTAGATAACAAATATACTAACAGTTAAATGTTGCCCACCCCTACAAAAGTACAACCTTGTGCTCTGAAAGTAATATTTGACATTGCTGAAGGTTTCATCTTGATTACTTTCAATAAAATCCAAAGTAAGGATGACTGTCTTGGCTCACTAAGCAACAAGGTTTTATCACTAATTATACTCCTTTATTACCAGTAGTTTAATAGGTTTATGATAGGTCATAAAACAATTCAGCATGGGAGTACATAAAAGGAATAGGTTATACAACTGTGACATCTTAATATCTATTAATTGTAATAATTTTATGATATTTAATGGTAGGGTGTTATTGTTATTATTTATTTTATTATTTTATTAAAATATGTTTGTATGCCTTTACATGAGATATACTGCCATCAAAAATGGGAGGGGAAGGAAAACCATATAAATATACAGTACAACACTTAATGAGGCATTTTGAAAACTTCTAATGTCAAAAGCATGTAGACTGTATCACACATGTGGAATCTCATTATGGGTAATTATAATAAAATTATAAGTGCTATAATAATTCTAACCTTGAAGGCACAATAAAGGATAGTTATATTTGCCTTCCTAGCCCACACATCTGAGACGTTTTCCTCATTAATTATATTTCATGTAAGTATAATTATGTTGTGTAAAACTGAATTTCCAAAGCATTTGCTAGATCACTGTTAACTGCAGCCTTATTCTTCTCAGCTTTGCTAGAGTGAATTATATCTGCAGTTACGGGATGAAATAAATGGATACAAACCAAAATTTACATTGTGTGGGATTCCTCCCCCCTCCCCCCGGTCATTTTTTTCTGTAATCTAATTAATGAAGAAAGTAAGATGGGGAGGAGGAAACTGTTTATCAGTTGAGTCTATAGGGCCCAATGCAGTTTTGTCATTCAGTGAATATCAATATCAGGTTCTAAGACTACCTTTTTATAACACAGAAAATTATATCTTTGTTACTTTGCTTAACTATATATGTATTGAAGCTTACCTTATTGGAGACAACACACACACACACACACACATAATCTTTATTCCTTCATCTCATACCATAGATATATATGTATGTGGTATGAAATGAAGGAACAAAGGTTATGATGACACTAAGCACATCATTTGAAGTACATAATACTTTTCTATATAATTCCTCAATAAGTTTAAAAAATATCAAGCTATGTCATAAACACCATAGCCAGGAAGACAGTGTTGAAGTATTTTAACAATTCATTTATTGGGTGTTTGAATGATCATATTTGTTCACAGGTCTGGATCTTTATCCATTTGCTAATGGTAACATGAGTAGTTTTATGGCAATATAATTATTTAAGACTTATCCTGACAGGTTGAATAAAAAAAGAAAATAGTTCAATAAAGGTACAACCAACAGAATTTTACCTCATAACTGTTATTTAAATGACAACACTAAATCACACTCCGAACAGAAATAACATAGAAGAAGGAACATGTCCCAGTATGTAACAAGAATCCCAAAACAAATTAAGGCAGTTCCTGCAAAAACGACAACAATAATAACAATGGTCCTTAAAACACTTTTAAAAAGTCAACTGTAAAAGTATTTTAGCAAAAATATCTGTAATTTGATAGGGAAGATAATTTAAAAATGATTATTGATTATGATGGAATTAGAACAAATATGTGAAGATACAATATATCCCCAGTAACGTGAAGCTATATATCATTTTTTTATTTCTTTCATTTCCCCCCATTTTTCAGTAGTCACCACTATAAACTGGGGGTATAACTATATAACTATATAATTATCTCTCTCCATGCTCCCTCAATCCTCCACCCTCCTTCTCTTGCCAATTTGAGTTTGGATTGAAAGGAATTTAACCACAATTTTAAATGTATTAGATTTTCTATTTTTTGTAGAACAGTCAAGTTACTGATTGGTGATTCCTGATCAAGCTGAGATATCCCAGCAAGCACTGGGATGAAATCAATAACACCACTACTCAGAGCCAGAGTGAGGAGACTGTCTCTGGGACTAAAGTAACTCAGACTTTTATTTGGCTGCTGGGTGTTTCACCAAGCGACAAATCTATCCCAGCCAGACTGCTCTTTTAGGTGTATGTAACAGTTTTATATGCATTGCACTTACTAGGGAGTTGGAGGTCTTTCAAAAGACAATGTACTATAGTACCCAAATGGGTGATGGTTTAATAAACTTACTTATTCCACCTGCTGGGAGGGGTCAGGAGGTGGAGAAATTAGCAAAATACAGGTATTTGGCTGTTTTTTCAGGTATCTCAGTGGCAGATCTCCTCCTGGCAAAGGATGAAGATTGGTATCCATGCTGCTACTGTTAGATGTATCAGCAGTCTTCAATACTGTTTCCCTGTGGATTGCTATACGAGTTTACAGAGCTGCTCTTAGATTACTCTCTTCTTTCTTTATTGAGTATTCCCAGAGGATGGTGTGGGCCAGCTGCTCTTTCTCCCTAAAAACATCACTGTGTGGAGTTCCATCTTGTATCTCTTCCCAGTCAGTGTGTACATGGGGCCATCAGAAAGGATAGTAAGGAAACATGGACTGACATGCTTTCCATATGTTAAGACCAGCCAGCTGTATCTCACAAAACACAGCCAGTGTGCTGTTGAATTCCAGGCTCAGTGTTGTGTGAGGTAGGGCATGGATGAGAGCAAGATGGTTGAGTTGCAATCCAAATAAGATTAAACTGATTTTGATAAATTACAGGAAGTAGTAAGAAGATGTAGCAAGGATATCTGTCTCTAAAACTGAGGGTGTATGTCCATCATTTATAACTCATACTGGTAATATGGGAATTGTGCTGGATCCACCTAGCCCCACCCCCCTCTGTATAGATTATCACATAGGAGGAGAAGCCAGGAATGCTTTTTTCCCCATATGTGTCTGGCTACAGGACTGTGACTGTTTCTTTCAGATGCAGACCTTGATACTATCATCTATGTCTTTGTCACATTAAGATATGATCACAGCACTGAGTGCTACACAGGGCTACATCTTTAAAGCATCTGTAAACCGAAGTTAATATAGAATATGACAGTCATCTTATGAAGTGGGGATTCTGAGCTGGATCACATCACATCTCTGCTCCATGATCTCCACTGGCTTCCTATTGGCGTCAGGGTGGAGATTAAGATGTTGGTTCTGCTGTATAAATCCTTAAATGGATTAGGATCTTCCTCCTTCAGAAATCCCTCTCTACCCATACTTCACTAACACAGATGTGATCAGTGGAAACACTCCAACTGGAGTCCTCTGGATTTTAAAGAGAAGAGACAGGTGGTAAAGCATTTGTCAGCTCTGCAACCTGCTTCTTGCCTGCTTCAAGATCATTTCAGTATCTTGACCTTCTGGACATGCTGCAAGTCAGGTCTATTTAAGTGCATTTTGTGAAAGAAAGAGGCTTGAATGGTTGTGTCGGGGTGTGAAACTCTGTGGGAATTCTGTTATGGTTTGAGTTGCTGGGGGATGTTGGTGGGATTAGCTGTTAATTTAATCAGATATGGTTTTTTAAAAGTTTTTGTCAAAGTCATTTAGAGTGCTTACATACCTGTTGTCAGGGTTCCTTCCCCACTCTGAACTCTGGGGTACAGATGTGGGGACCCGCATGAAGATCCCCTACGCTTATTTTTACCAGCTTAGGTTAAAAACTTTTCCAAGGCACAAGTTCCACCTTGTCCTTGAATAGTATGCTGCCACCACCAAGTGATTTAGACAAAGGAACAGGGAAAGGACCACTAGGAGTCCTATTCCCCCAAAATATTCCCCCAAGCCCTACACCCCCTTTTATGGGGAAGGCTTCAGAATAATATCCTCACCAATGGGTACAGGTGAACACAAACCCAAACCCTTAGATCTTAAAAACAATGAAAAATCAATCAGGTTCTTAAAAGAAGAATTTATTTAAATATAAAAGAATCACCTCTGTAAAATCAGGATGGAAGATAACTTTATAGGGTAACAAAAGATTCACAACACAGGGGATTTCCTCTCTAGCCAAAACTTTAAAGTTACACACACACCAAAAACAAAAAACAAACAAACAAACAAAAACCACAAATAAACCTTCCTCTTAGCACAGGAAAAATTCACAAGCTAAAACAAAAGATACTTTAACACATTTCCTTGCTATTACTTACTATTTCTGTAATATTAGATGTATCATTTCAGTGGGAGCTGAATTACTTGCTTGATCTCTCCCTTTTTGTCTCCAGAGAGAACACCCAGACAACACAAAACAAAGCCTCCCCTCCCCCCCAGATTTGAAAGTATCTGCTTTCCCCATTGGTCCTTCTGGTCAGGTGCCAAGCAGGTTATCTGAGCTTCTTAACCCTTTACAGGTAAGGATGGATTTTATGCTACCGTTAGCTGTATGTTTATGACACCTGTTTTTGAATAATTTTATAAATCCAAGAACATAATCTAATAATGATATTAATTATACTCCTAAGTCCCCTCTCCTCCACTTCAAAAAGAGAAGACCCCTTTGTCTCCATCTGTCTATCTCCAGAGGTACAGACTGCAGTTATGAAATGGTGATAATTCCATTTCTGATATACTCCGTAGTTTTCCTAAGCAAATAGTTACTGAGTGAGATAGTTTTAGTCATCTTGATAGCAAGTTGACAATTCCTTCTGTTTATTGGAAATAGTAATTACAGAGAGTTTGTCTTCACAGTACTTCTTAATAAGGACTTTGGCTGCAGAGGCACTTACATTGGATCAATGAAAACACATACTTGTCAAATTGTGGGTTTCAATTTATACTTGTGAAAATAGATAGTAGCTGGTTTGTAGCTGAAGTCCTTTCAGACCTTTTCTCTGACTCTGCACCTAGGTTTTGATTATCTGTAGAACTTCCATTATGATCTTGTGGGGTAGCAAGACTGACATCTGTCTGGCTTTCTGGACCTCATTTTCATTTGATGTTGGCTATTTTATACATTATATGTTACATAAAAATACTTTAAATAATCTGTCAAGAGGTCCATGTATTATTCATTTCACTAAAGCTAAAACCAAGGTATGTTCTCTCATAGCTCTTATCCCTATATGTTTTGTGCATATTTATATATATATTGTACCAAGAGTCACAAAAGTAATTTTCCATTTTGCACTATGCATGCATTTGTATGTCTCCAAGGTGTAAAATGAACAATCTCTCTGACACACAAGTAATCCTAGACTATATTTTTGACAATGATCTCTAAACTGAAAGTCATAGTTGTAAAAGTCCATCATAGAGCACTTTATTCAATTATAACCCAGTTTACTGGGGGGGGGGGGGGGAATTTTTTTTTCACTCCAGCTTTGTTAGTGAAAATCAATTGCAAGAATTATCAGTCATTTATAGTGAGCAATTTGGCTCCATACAGAGTGGGAGTAAGGAGTCAAGAGCATAGCTGGATAGATGTAGCTAGACACATCCCTTGTTTTCTCTGTCCTTGGCAGCAGTTTAAAATGCCACCCTCTTTGCAAGGAGGAAATAAATGGGAGGTGGGCTTGTAAAAGGGGTGATAAGAAGTTGTGTACCTGAAGGGGGGTTCCAAAGAGGATGGAGCTCGGCTGTTCTCAGTGGTGGCAGATGACAGAACAAGGAGCAATGGTCTCAAGTTGCAGTGGGGGAGGTTCAGGTTGGATATCAAGAAAAACTATTTCACCAGGAGGGTGGTGAAACACTGGAATGCGTTACCTCGGGGGGGGGGGGGGGTGGAGTCTCCTTCCTTGGAGGTTTTTAAGGCCCGGCTTGACATGATTCTATGTACCTGGTTTTCTAAAAAGCAGTGAAACTAGCTGTAGTTTTCCTCGACACTTCTGTCCTCGCCACCTCTGGTGACTGGAAATTCTGGGTAGAGTGGGTGGGGATAGAGGCTCATGTTTGTCCCCACTGTCCCCTTTCTCCCTATTATGACTGTCTGTGTTAGGATCCAAGTTTTTCTGATTGGTACTTTTTACTCATTGGTCTGTTTATTCATCCTGACTGAGACTGAGGAGCTGAAGAGCACTTGTACATTTTTTGACTCTGAACAACCAAAGTGTGCTGACCCCCTCTATTCCCAACAGAATGAGACTCCAACCAAACCCTCCCGTGAAAAGTGGTTTTTTTGCATAAAAATCTCCAAATGGAGCCCCTTCCCAGAAAGATTTACCTCCTACCCTCCATCTGTTTCACCACTATCACTATCCCATCTTCATGTGGCTGCCCTCATTTTCTTCCTAAATCCCCCTGATTGTGCACTGCCTGCTGAGCCATCTCCACAGTGCTGGTATCCAGGTGTACAATCACGTCAAGAACAAAGAGCAGGGAGGCAGGTCAAGTTCCATCAGTGGACACACTTAATGTTCTATCTTTTCAAACTATTCCACCATTTTCAATACTTTTTTCTGATTTCCACTTTATGGGAAACCTTTGCCCTAGCACTCCAAAGTTCTTCCTTAAAACCCAAGAAATAATCAGTTTCCAGGAGTTGTTCACCCAATTTCCAGTTGTTAAAGTGACTCTGTAGTTTTGCATTTTCAAGAATGATACAAAAGTAGCTAAATATGAAACTATATCAAATTTCAGGGTTAACAAAATGGCAAGTTTAAGGTTGATTTCACATTTGTGTATGCTGTGTAGGTTGCAACTAAGACATGGGAATTAGTGTGATTTATTGTCAAGTATCAGGGGGTAGCCGTGTTAGTCTGTATCTACAAAAACAACAAAGAGTCTGGTGGCACCTTAAAGACTAACAGATTTATTTGGGCATAAGCCGAAACTTCTTCGGTTTTTACTCACGAAAGCTTATGCCCAAATAAATCTGTTAGTCTTTAAGGTGCCACCAGACTCTTTGTTGTTTTTGTGATTTATTGGTTAGAGCAGGGGACAGGACTTGCATTCTATTCCCAAATCTGTTACCAGGTTAATCTGACCTGGATCTACTTTGAGCATTGCAACACATAACTTTCAGGCATCTAGAAAATCATTGCAATTCACAAATCCTGGGTTAGGTGCCTAGGTTCCCTATGTAACTCATATGGAGAGATAGTTTCCTGAGAATGGGATCTATGAAAGCCAGCTCACTGCCTATGACAGCCAATGTGAGATGACAAGCCTCACGACTCTTACTGAGTTAGGCAGCTATCTCTGCGTGCAATCCACAACTGGGAACCCCCTCTCCTGGAGTCAGGCAGCTTACGTGCCGAAGCTGTTTACACAAGAAATGCCACTGCAGCAGGTGATGATCCCCTCCTCATAACTTTTAGCCCAGTAGTTAAGGCACTTGTCCAGGATGTGGGAGGCCCAGCTTCACTTCCCCGCCTCCCTGAGTTGGGAGAAAGGAGTTGGACAGTGAATTTCCTGCAGCTAAGGAGAAGGCCCAAATGACTGAACTATGGAATGTTCTGTGTGGGCCTCCCTCAGTCTCTTCTGCTGAGGCTGGTCTACTTGAATAAATACTTTAATAGCCATTGAGCCAGAAAGAGACAGTGAGAATGACTTTGTAGCCTGGTGGTTAGGGCAACCACCTGGGAGGTGAAAGATCCATGGTCCAGTCTCCCTGCTCAAGTGACCTAACTTCTCTGTATCATTCATTATTTTGTATACCTTTATTGTATTCTTTCTTAATCTCTAAACTACACAGTACCAATCTTTTCACTCTCCCTGTATTTAGAAAAATTTCCAGGCTTCTAATAATTTTCATCACCCATCTCTGAACCTCCTCTATTTCTGCTACAGCAATGTTGAGATAAAGTAACCAGAACAGAAAAGAATTCCAGGTTGATTTACAGTGATGTGTATGAATAGTTCAAATGATTCCATTTAATATTCCATTGCATTTATCAATACAGAATTTCACCTTCTGTTATGCTCCCCATTCAATTTTTTTAGATGACTCTCTCTAAAGTTCTTCACAGTCTTCTCAACTCTTGACTAAGTGAGTATTAAGCCTAATTCTGATAGTTATTACTCAATATGAGGAAAAGTAACTCCCTAAATTGTTCCATTTGTTTACTCTCCCAGATTAGGGTATTGTTTAATGTGAGTAAGGGTACCAGAATCTGGCTTTTGTATCACCTGCAAATTTTGCCCAGTGACTGCTCACTACTTTTCCTGGATCATTAATAAATATATTAAACAGCACTAGTCTTAGTATGCAACCTTGTAGCATCCTGTTGTTAACATATGACCATGATGAAAGTTTACCATTTATTCCTACTCTTTATTTTCTGGCTCTTTAGCCAGTTTCTGACCCATAATAACACCTTGCCTCTGACTAAATAACTATTTAACTCCCTTAGCAATATATTGGGAAGACTTAGCGAAAGGCTTTCTGAAAGTCCATATAAATTATGTCAAATGGTCCTCCTTTAGCCACTATTTATGACATGCCTCTAGAATTTGAATACACTACGGAGTCAGGATTTTCCTTTGCAGAAGGCAGAGTGGTTAGTGCCTAACATACTATGGTCCAGTGGTGAAAATTAAGAGGAACGAGGGCAGCATTTGCTTTTATACTCACTCAAAGTTCCATAGGCTAGGCCATGGCCTCACCACTTTGGTCCAATACTAAACCAGTACAGACGCTGCCTGGAGTGTTGCTCTGGCTGGGTGGTTGCAACACAGAAATTTGACCTGCTTGACTCTCCATCCAGACAGAGGTGTGGCGAAGCCAAATGGTGTGTGACCTGGTGCACAGGGAGTCTGTTCCTATGCAGGGGAGTCCACTGAGAACTCGACTCCTGACAGCACTGGCTCATGCATTGTGTGGGTAAGAGAGAGGGGAGCCTCCAGTCCAAGGGAGGGCTGGAGCCCCTGGGGCGGGGAGATTTGAGTGAGGACCAGAACAGGGTCTCTGCTGGGATGGGGGAATGACAAGGTTTCTGCTAGATAGGAGGCAGGAACCAGAATTTGCCCCCTACCTCTAGAAATATCTGAATTCATCCCACTGCCATGATCACTTGATGTTTTATAATTCTATCTGTAATTATCACATTTATCACTCATCCTGTAATAACTAAGGCTCTCTTGTCTGGAATTCTAGGATCACAGTATTTGTTAACCTCCAGTTCAGTAACTGATTTTACTGAGAGATTGAATATTTTTGCTAGCAGTTAGTTACTTCATTTTAAAATTCCTTCAGAATTTTTCTGCATGTCATCAGGCCTTATTACTACTGATCCTTAGTTTGTCAATTTCTTTTCCTCCCATGCCTCTATCTGTGACAGTACCTTATCTTTATTACATGAAAAGTGTAGTTCAAGTGTAGGTATCTTCCCTATAGCCTCTGTTTTAAAGACTAATGCAAATAAATCATTTTGCTTAGTTGCAAAGTCTATCCTTCTTAATTGTCCCATTTATTCTAGCAGATATACTCATTCTCTAAGATTTTTTGCTTCTGATTAACTTAAAGAGTTTGTTATATGATTTTATATCTTTCACTCTTTGGTGCCTAGCTTGCTTTCAGCACTTGTATGCATCACTTACTAGAGCCTAAGAATGTACAACAACCAGCATTTAACATTTTAACTAAATTGATCATATAGGGCCAAATTATCATTTCATGTAATGCTCTCTTTCATGTGTGAGATGCTCACTGATTTTTTAAAATGTATTATATTAGATTTGTACAAAAGTGAAAAAGAGGCACCTTTCCAAAGCTATAGTTGCCCCTACCATAAATTAAAAATATAAACTAAAATTAAAAAAATTAATATAAACAGTTGACAGAACATAAATCTCCTCTCCCACATTATAGATCTAACCTCCCTCAAGCCTCCATCAAACCCCCCATGAATGGGGTGAGATGTCAATGGACCTTGCAACCATCTAGTTTGGAGTACAATTTGGGATCATATTGGTTTTCTGTAATCTTATACTGATCTTGTGTGTCTCCAGTATTGCAGAGTTTGAAGGGAACTAATCTTTAGAAGAAAAGGAAAAGTTGTAGCCATCAAACTTGCTTGGGTATGACTTTACCAAAAGAAATGTTCAGGTCTTATTTAGGATATTAGTTGTTCTAGTTAGTGCTACCATAATTGGTACTCAGCATCTTAAATTTCTAAATCTCTATTTAATTGATTTTTGAGACTTATCTAGATCATGTTTTGTATTCCTGTCAACCATTTTTTATTTCATTGCAATCACCACTATGAAACTACTATGAAAAGTTCATTACCTTATTTTGTACTACTAATAACCCAATATTATGGTTACTATAATAAGTGTAAGTGGCCTTTATTTACTACTTATTTTATTTTAGAGCTTTGTCAGTTAATTACTTTGAACAATAATTGAATCCAGAGCTTTGCAATAGCTTTTGTTTGATTAAGTGAGATTTTTCTCACATATCTGAATGGTCACCACATCAGAATTAGAAGATTTTTGTATAAAAAATCTAAAACTACAATATGCAAACTACACTGCATCTGTCTGAGACTGTACACAAAGGTCATTCTCTTCTCTTCAGTCATGTAGCAGAAAGTGCTGCAGAGTTGGAATTTTCATAATTTCAGCAAAAAGCTCTAATTGGTCTCTTTCACTTAAATTACCCTCTGCAAAAATCACTCCATCAGATAATTCATATAGAACCAGTAACATGTGAGTGAGAATACTGTCATTCAAGAGAGAAGAGAGGACAGAAATAGTTAAAAGTAGCAAAAGCAATAGTTAAAAGCAGCAAAATTACTCCTATCTTCTTCCTCATTTTTTTAATTCCAAACTTGACATGAAAGTCAAATGGTAAGATTTAACCACTCTCAAGACCCTGTTTCTAGTAATGTCCAGCTATTTTCATCAGTCCTGCAACCACAAACTTTGTCATAACTCAGATACACTCATTACTTTAACCATCTTGCATACTAAATACAAGAGGCCAATTTTAATGTATTCCTAAGGCTGAGTATTTAAACTCTCAAAAGTCAGGAAATGGGAAAATTTAAGGTTAAATGTTCAACTTTAATTCTACCCCCTTGTGTCTCCTGGTGCACCTCAAGACTGGGCCCCATGATTCACAGAACATGAAATTGAATAGTGTATAACTGTTTGAGCCATGATACGGTAAACACTGTTCTGTCTATCACATCCTACCCTCTCCCACTCACAGATTCAGAAATATCTGATGTCCCAAGGATATAGGAGGGATGATGAAAGTGCAGTTTGTCTTATGTGTTTAAAGAAATGACTGCTAGGTCTCAGTGCAGCAAAACTTCCAACACAGAAAAGTGTTAGATCAGCATCTCTACGGTATAGTTCGCAAATTGAAAATTTGAAACACAATTCCGGTAACAACACAGGAAATGACAGGTTCTGCCACTACCCTGAGCATAAACAGCTCCTTCTCCACCAAAACCTTGACCAGTGCAACTGTGGTAGGAATTAGCGTGATGTAACAGCCACTAAATGCAGTTAGCACCGCTGACAATGAAAGGTTAAAAAAAGAATGGCTACATACACCTCTCTCCCAAGCAAACTTTCATAGGTGATTGAGTGCTCCAAACAGAGGCTTGTAAACAAGTGTCAATAGTGAAGATAAAAATGTTGCACAATGACCCCATTACAATGAGTCCACCATCCTCTACAGCACAAACCCAACACCAAGGTGATAACCCAGGTGGATGTGCCCCGTTATAAGAGTCTTCAATGTGTGCAACCTCACAGGAACAAACAATTAATGACCTTCAGCTCCAGAGGAACAAAACCCTCACAAAGCTATGTAGCCTCACACATACCTACCAATGTTCCCTCAGGTGCTTTTCCAGCAGTTGTACAGGGTGTGAAGGTGTCCATTGGCACAGATGTCATCCTCCACCTCTCTGCTGTACCAAGCTATGTGCTCATGGTGTCCCTGATTTCCCTTGCCCACTGGGAACCAGGACCAGTGTGCATATGGATGGGAACCAGCTGCCTGTACAAAGCTTGTAAATCAATCTTGTCCTGAGCCCTCTCAGGATAGAAACACTGCCCTCTAGTGTGCAGCAAATGACAATTATATGAATAACGCTGGTAATCCCAGGCTTCCAAAATGATGATACCACCCCACTGTGCACCAGAAGTGATGGTCCACCCATGGGCATATTGTGGCAATATTGACATCCACCATATCTGTACTATGTGAGCGGAATGAATTGCCATTGACCCTCAAAATCAGCCATTTTCAACAAAAGTTCTGCCCAAATTCCATCCAGTATCTCACTGCGTAATCATGAGGCGCAGGAGCAGAAACAGATCATCATCCCAGCACTCCATGTCTTCCACCTATTTGCCAGAGATTAATAGCGAGGGGGTGATGTGATGAGGACCTGCCATTGACAAATGTAAGAAGGTGGGGAATAGTACCAACAAAATATAGCAACATGGTTCCTACATTGTCTCCCTGTGACTCACAGAACCCTGGGCTACCACGCCTGAAATGGTACTACCAGCATTGTGTAACAACAGCAGCAGCATGGACAGCATTATCTCATGTCCAGCACAGCATAATGTGTACAATCAGCATGGGTATGGAGAGATGTGCAAGCATGTACATGATCCAGTAATCAAGTATGTGTGCCAGTTCAGACATAGCCTTAGACGCTATACGCTCTCACCATTCCCTTCTTTAATGCCATCATGAGACTCATACACAAGGTCGACAATATGCTTTATTGGATCTGGGAGATATTTTGTATTTGATATCAGATGTAACCAGCACAATCTCACTATCTCCCCAACACTCTCCCAATTCATGCCCAAACAAGTACCTCCTAGGCAAGATCTAAGCTGAAAGCACCCGCATGTCATCCAACCAGGCCACCAGGATTTAATCCATGGTGTAATCCTGGATGGTGTAAATGTTATTGCCCACTGAGCTTGCATTAAACAGCATAATTGGACAATGTCTCTGTCAGCTGACACCTTGAAAACCTGAGACAGGGGGAGGGGAAGCAGATGAGACCAATCGAACTAGCATTTTATACTTGGCTGCTACCCAATAACCAAATTTCCTCCTGCCCACTCTTTCCCTGTCCACCATGACAGGAATCACAAAAGACTTAAACCCTACAAATTATCCTTTCCAGGCTTCCATATCCCAAAATCACAACAGCATTGCTCAAGCTTTTCAGAAACATTTAAGTATCCATTGCGGGGATGCAGCTGTTATAATCTTAATTGTCTCACAATTATCTGTGGATCACCCTGTTGGTTGTTAATGCCCCTGTTGTCTCTCATCAAACATTTGAGAATTGTAAACTCTTGAGAACAAGGACCATTGTTTTGTTATGGGAGTTGATGGTGCATGGAACAATGGGCCCCTGACTGGGGTTTCTAAGTGCTTCTGCAGTACAAATAATAACAGCCACATCCATGAGTATAGATCTTAATCTCGGGTTGCAAGACCCTCTTTACAGTGACATGCCTACCTCACTCCCAGTGACATACATCTCACCTGTTCACAACCATCCTACTCTCATAAATCTCAACCCCATGACTCCCTACATTCAATCCTCACCCTGTGCTACCAATTCTCCATTGTTCCCACAGGTTCAACACACTCCCAGATCCACAGAGTTCTCTCCTACAGACTGAGGTAGTTACTATCGCCCTCGTCAACTCACTCTGAAACCCCGAAGATGGCCTGCAACACCAGGAGATTCATCAATTTGCTACCAAAACACCACTACCACATACTAATTCTTTCCATACCCCCAACAAATAAACTCCCCTACTATTCATAATTCTCCCAAACTCATAAATTGTGCCCCTTGGCTCCTATTAGAATCTCCACTCACCCAAACAAGTTCCTTTCCAAAAGGAAACAAAAATATCCCAAAGCCAATTTGGCAAAAGGACCTGTTCTCTGTGTCTTTACTAGATTAATTTGCCCCATGCAACTCTGACTTCATAATTTAAATTATACTGATCTTTTCTCATTTCAATCATACTTTCCTTTCTTCTTGGACATCTCCAGCATCTCTTGGGGATACTTGTTCTTCTCGGATAGTCCTGAGAAAATAGGTCCAATTGGTTTCTGTTCACATCCCTGAACACATGAGGAAGGGTCAGTCAGACAAAGACCCTGAAGTAATATCAGATGACTTCAACCACATGGTGAAAAACAACTAATCTAGACAGAAACTCAAAAAAGCTGTCATCAAAATTTGCATTGCCATTTTTTGCTGACATGCAGATAATGGGGAAAAACAGTGAACAACTGTTGAATGAACTCTTGTTGAGGATCTACATTTTTGAGGAATGTTTGCAAACTCAAGGAGAGAAAACAGTGTTTAATTGTGAGATGAATATTTTGCACAACTCACTTTGTAATCTTATATCTTGATAATGATCTATGATGTGACATTCATTTGTTGCAGTTTGGCTAACACAACAAGATTTTCTTATTAAGGGAGGGAGTAGGGTCTAATGGTCAGAGCAGGATACTGGTACCTCTACCACTCACTCAGCAAGACATTTATTCTTTTTAGATTTCCAATTTCCTATGTGAACATCTGGTATAATAATAGTTACCAAACTCAGAGGGGTGTTCTGAGGCTTAAATAATGTATCTTTTCATAGCACTTCGAGATCTTGGATAAAAGATGCTGTATCTATATTATCACTATTATCTATAATAATAATTAATAATAATTAATAATAATTAACAATAAATGCTAGTGCTATGTTAAAACCTTTCAGACAGTGGTCTCTGAATTTACATGTTCTTTCCGATTTCTCAAGCTGACTTATCTAAACAGCTGGGAATAAAATATTTGTGTGGAAGGGGCAGGAGTAAGGGTAGCTACTTTTTTAAGACAGAAGTTTTTTTAAAGAAATGTGTAAAATTCAGCAAAGGTAGGGAGTAGACAGGAGTCTCTGTCAGAATAGTATGATAAATGAAAGGGCTCTAGTGGCCCTTCTGTTTGTTTAGACCTCTTGTTTCTGCTACAATTCTCCACAAAACTAGCATTGAAGTGTCTACTGTTAAAACATAACATAACCTGACAATGATCAGCCCACAGGGCTTTTCCAAGAGAAGGCCATATTGTTCTGCTTGGGGAAATGCTCCAGCTCTAGATGTCCTGAGACATGAAGAAAAGCACAGAGTGCGGAAGACTTTCCAGTACATTAGTAGTATATGAAAGGAGCTGACCACTCATACATTAATATTGCCTTGTCTTAGA
This sequence comes from Trachemys scripta elegans, assembly GCF_013100865.1. Classification (NCBI taxonomy): domain Eukaryota; kingdom Metazoa; phylum Chordata; order Testudines; family Emydidae; genus Trachemys; species Trachemys scripta. Next base: position 117,277,966 of record NC_048299.1, on the reverse strand, counting down.
GAGTGACATATGGGAAAACACTGCATAAGATTCTCTATAGAGAGCTTGTTTCTTCCTTCCTTGTTTTAAACCAACAGACACAATGTGAAAAATACACCAGCTTTCATAGTACAGGGTCTGTGTATACTTTTGTAGATATTTAACTTTTATACTGTGCAGATGATTGAGCAATTACAGCTTTCATTATATTTTTACTATGCACTATTTGTAAAACCACTACAGACTATTTACCTTGTGAACTGCTGTAACATTTAGTATTTTGTATACCATCCAGGCCATTTGTAGTTAAGCATTTTTCTGCTAATGGCTTTAAAGTGCTCTTACTTTTGTTACTGTTGAGGATTTTCAAATGACACAGCAAAGACTGATATTTATTATCAATTGAAGATCTTTATTCACATTTTACATTTTAAACAAAGTTAAACAGTTGAATATTGAGTTAGTAAGGAAAATCATGGAAAATGAAAAAAATCACATGCAAGTATTGTGGAAACGGAATCTACATAAACATTTATATACATTTAAGCGGTGATACTCTATTGTCTTTTATTTGTTTTATAGGAATATCAATACACCCAAATAATCCATCATGTTTTTACTTAGGCCCTTGTTATGCTATGGGATACATTTGTTACAGGGAAAACAGTGCAAAGGAAGGGTAAACATTTTATATTGTTCAACATTGTGATATTCGGTAGGTCTGTAGAAAATGTTAACGTTGACACCTCACTTGTTTGTGGGTTTCATGCAAACTAGAAAGATGCCAAAATTTCCTCACCTCAAAGAAGATTTAAGCCAAAGCCAGGATGTTTCTCAGTTTGATTATTTGGCATCTGATTCTCATGGGTGCATCATAGCTTTTTTTATGCCAGCTCCTCTTATGAAAGAGCTGTGTCGGGCCATATTGGAAATATTTGGCAGGCATAGAGACAGCATAGTCAGCTCTGCCCCATATCCCAGAGAGGTGCCTGGTCAGTGTAGGGGGCTTGTGGGATATATTCCTGGGGAAATGGGAACATGGCCTGGGTATTCCTAGTCCAAGCTATTCCTGGTTGCTGGAAAAGTCCATAGATGCTAATATCAGCCAAGCACAAATTAGCAGAGTGCCTGAACTTGCTCTAGCCTGCTCTGGGAGCTGAAGCAACTCTTGGCTATCCCAGCATAGGGAAGGAGCAATGATGCCACAAAGCCACCTTTACTTCATACCCTTCACTCTCTTTGGCAAATATAGGGATTTGATTGATATGCATGTTGAAAATGGTGTGAACACCACCTAAAAATGTGAGCAATGCTCTTTCTTTCAAACATGAAAAATATTGAGAAATTTAGTCAAAGATAAAGTTGGTCACAATTGGTTTTACTTTAGACTAAACTTCTCTATGACTTATACACTAACGAGGCCAAACTCATGGATGTAAGCAGGAACAACTTTAGTGGAGATTTACTGCAACTCCTATACTGGGTTGAATGTGGCAAACTATGTTGTGTAAAGCCTCCGCTCAATCCAGTAGAATGGGATTGTAAAATTTGTAACTTTTCAGTCATTGCTAGTATGATCATTAAGTTCTGTAACCTTTTGCAAACTCTATAACTTTTCGTTATTGTTAGCATAGCCTTTTCAATTTTAGTATATGTGCTGAACTTTTGTAAGCTTTGTAACCTTTTCAGTAACTACTTGTATAACCTCCGAGCTTTGCAACATTCCATCACTTGATAAGGGAGTGTGAACAAGGGAATGTGTGTGGGAGATAAGGGAGTGTGAACAAGGGAGTGTGTTGGGGACTGGGTAGAGAGAAACTGCAAGGAGAAAAGAGCCCGGAGACAGGAGACAGGTGTGTCTGATGTAATCTGCCCTGAGAAGGCAACCACGGGGTACCGTAAAGAAAACTCAGTGTATGTGACAGGAGCTGCCCAGTTCCAATAAAAGGAAGAAAGCACTCTCATAAGTGCTTTTCTTTTTGACCTGCTCAGCAACCTGGATCCGTGACCATAGGTGGACACACCAGATCTACTATGCTGTGGCCTCTTGGTTTCCTCTGCTGTCTCTAGTAACTCTCTGCCTGCGTGAGTGTGTGGGTGCATGAGGGTATGAATGTGTGCATGCATGAATAAGCTCCATCCCTTTTCTGTTTGATCCAGTAGCGGTTTTAATAAAACCAATGTAAGTGTAACTCTGGGTTGGTCTCCAGTGAAATTGAGATAAGCTCATTATTAGAATTTTAAAAATTGATACTTTTATGATTATTGAATTAGTTTGTGTTGTAGTTCCTTGGAAAATTAAAAGAGGAGAAAAAGTTTCACCAGTTTGTGAAATCATGGTGTAGCATGTTGCCTACTTATTTTCCACATTGGCAGCCCACAAAAACCAATTAAAATAAAAATAAATCCCTTTGAATAAGAGATTTTCCAACAAATGATTAATATTCCCTATGCCATACACCAGGTCAGTTAATTCAATCAAAGGCACAATCTACTGCACACAGATATTAATAAAAACAAATCAGCAAAACAACCTTTATGTAATCAATAGACTAGTGTACATTCCCTCCAGTTTCAAGTTCTGCATGAGCATATGTTTTCTCTTTCTCTGTTCTCTAGAAAGTACTCCTGGGGTCTCTCCAAAATGTAGCAAGGGATAACACACAGATGAGTTTGCTAACATGCAGGTGCCTTACTCAGTTCATGGACACTATACTACATGAGCTATTCACCCTGTTTACAACTATCTGATAATAATGGAAAGTCAAGGAAATATCTGTGCCATTGCTGATTTTCCCCAATATCCTGAAAATGATTAAATGTTCTCATTGAAGAAAATAATGAGGAACTCCATTGGAACAGAAAGCATTTTTGCAACATTTACATGTCTGAGATGCCAAGAATAGGACTACTAATGTGCATGTAAATAGCCTAGATGCATACAACATATTAACACAAATTTTGAAATCATGACTACTTTGCTGCAGATGGTGACAAAGTAATTATGTGCAAATTGTAGTCCTAAATGTTTTTTTTTTATTAATTACAGCTCAATATCAAGTTTTGAAAATATTTAGCAAATATATTTCTTAATATTGGAAGTGATAATGACTGTAGCTGACATTGAGGAGCATATGTAATTTGCAATCCACAAGATCCAGCATAAAATACATATACATTTTATATATATATATATATATATATATATATAAAATCCACCTCATATTTTAATTGACAGAACTTATTGAGAACTTAAGAAAGCGGCTCAATATGAATACCTGTACAGCAGGTGCACTACAGATTACTGTCTGGAAAGTCTACCGTGTGTTTTCAGTTTTGCAAATTCTGCATAACATGCTGCACAAAAAAGATAGGCCCAGTTTCAGCACCAGTGCAATGCCCAAAACTCCCACTGACCATGTAATCACTTAAACTCACTCGGTGCATGAATTTTTGTAGTAAAAAGATTCCTTATGGTTCTGTCTGTGAAAATGCACACTACTGCCTCACTCTAGGTACTGTTGCTTATCTCCCAGCTAAACTCCAGAGTAACTCACAAACAAGGGGAAGAAGGTGGGTATGTGGCCACCCGAGTTGTGTGCAGGGCCTGATCCAGCAGGCATGTTCAGAGGGTGCCTACTGGACCAGGACTCTCAAGTGAGTTCAAACAAAGCAGCTGAGGAGGGCAACCCATAACTTTTAGTCCAGTGGCTAGGATACTCATGGGATGTGGGAGATCCTCAGTTCAAGTCCCCCCTCCACCTGAGGGAGAGAATGGATCTGAATATGGATTAGCACCTCTCAGGTGAGTTCCCTAATCATAGAACTATGGAATATTCTCCATCAGGGGGTTGGGGGAAGAAGGTTCCCTCAGTCTCTACTGCTGAAGCTGTTGCACTCTGGAGAAATAATTTGGGCCAGAAAGAGAAAGAGAGCGATCACAACAATGATTCTATAGCCTGGTGGGTAGAACACTCACTCAGGATGTGGGAGACCCAGGATCCTCTTCCAATGACTTTTTCATTATTTATCCTCAGAGCAACAACTTCAACCGGAGAGACTGAGGGAGCCTCACATCAGAATATCTCATTGCTTTGTGGGGCATGCACCTGAGAGGTAGCAGATCCCTGTTCAAATCCTTTTGTCCCTCAGGTGAAGGGAAGACTTGAAATGGGGGTCTCCTGCATCCCAAGTGAGTACCGTAGCCATGGGGCTAAAAGTTGTGAGGGAAGTCCTTCTCTTTCTCCCCCACTCCCCAACCTTCTTGCAAAAACAGCATACATACCTAACTCTAGGAGAAAATTCACAGCTAAGAATTGCTAACAGAGATCAGAGCCTCGATTTGGGCACCTATCTCCATCAGAGGGGTGGGGCTTATGAAAAAGGATAGCTTGAGTCTTTTTGAAAAAAGGAAAGGAATCAGAAAGTTTCATTTCCATTTTGTGTCACTTAAACCTTATGGCTCTACCCTGAAATCTCTTGTATTTTGTTTGAGTGACATCAGGACTTCCACAGTTACCTATTCAGTAGTTTGTACTAATAAACCACAAAAGCAAGTTCATTGTGAGCATTGTCATTGACTAAAATTAACCATTTATTATATTTTGTTGTTTTGCGGTAATGTAATTCATTTGCTGAGGGTTAAGTTTTGTCTTTCTTAATGTACCTTCTGCTTTACGGGCCAAATTCTGATTGCTTAACTCTTGCAATAGGATTTTTTTTTGAACAAGGCAAGATTTCTATGTATGTATTCTATTGCAAATTCTGTCTCTAATTTGCTGCCTGAAGTTGTTGCAAGTGAGGGTCTGAAAAATGACTATCCAAAAATACCTTTCTATACAATCAATCTGCTTCTTTTGTGCATTTAGAGATTGATCAGCCATCTTCAGTACCAATATTAATTTTTATGCAGTATAGTGTAGCCATATCAGTCCCAGAATATTACGGAGACAAGGTGGGTGAGGTAATATCTTTTATCGGACAAACTTATGTTGGTGAGACAGATGAGCTTTTGAGCCACACAGAGCTCTTCTTTGAGAAAGGAACTCCCAGCATCACAGCAAAATGCAAAGTGGAATCATAGAATCATAGAATATCAGGGTTGGAAGGGACCTCAGGAGGTCATCTACTCCAACCCCCTGCTCAAAGCAGGACCAATTCCCAACTAAATCATCCCAGCCAGAGCTTTGTCAAGTCGGGCCTTAAAAACCTCCAACGAAGGAGACTCCACAACCTCCCGAGGTAATGCATTCCAGTGCTTCACCACCCTCCTGGTGAAATAGTGTTTCCTAATATCCAACCTAGACCTCCCCCACTGCAACTTGAGACCATTGCTCCTTCTGTCATCTGCCACCATTGAGAACAGCCGAGCTCCATCCTATTTGGAACCCCCCCCTCAGGTAGTTGAAAGCAGCTATCAAATCCCCCCTCATACTTCTCTTCTAGAGACTAAACAATCCCAGTTCCCTCAGCCTCTCCTCATAAGTCATGTGCTCCAGACCCCTAATCATTTTTGTTGCCCTCCGCTGGATTCTTTCCAATTTTGCCACATCCTTCTTGTAGTGTGGGGCCTAAAACTGGACACAGTATTACAGATGAGGCCTCACCAATGTCGAATAAAGGGGAACGATCACGTTCCTCAATCTGCTGGCAATGCCCCTACTTATACAGCCCAAAATGCTATTAGCCTTCTTGGCAACAAGAGCACACTGTTGACTCATATCCAGCTTCTCGTCCACTGTAACCCCTAGGTCCTTTTCTGCAGAACTGCTACCTAGCCATTCGGTCCCTAGTTTGTAGCAGTGCATGGGATTCTTCCGTCCTAAGTGTTGGACTCTGCACTTGTCCTTGTTGAACCTCATCAGGTTTTTTTTGGCCCAATCCTCTAATTTGTCTAGGTCCTGCTGTATCCGATCCCTACCCTCTAGTGTATCTACCACACCTCCCAGTTTAATGTCATCTGCAAACTTGCTGAGAGTGCAGTCCACACCATCCTCCAGATCATTAACAAAGATATTAAACAAAACCGGCCCCAGGACCGACCCTTGGGGCACTCTGCTTGAAACCGGCTGCCAACTAGACATGGAGCCATTGATCACTACCCGTTGAGCCCGACGATCTAGCCAGCTTTCTATCCACCGTACAGTCCTTTCATCCAACCCATACTTCTTTAACTTGGTGGCAAGAATACTGTGGGAGACCGTATCAAAAGCTTTGCTAAAGTCAAGGAATAACACATCCACTGCTTTCCCCTCATCCACAGAGCCAGTTACCTTATCATAGAAGGCAATTAGGTTAGTCAGGCACGACTTCCCCTTGGTGAATACATGCTGACTGTTCCTGATCACTTTCCTCTCCTCTAAGTGTTTCATAATTGATTCCTTGAGGACCTGCTCCATGATTTTTCCAGCGACTGAGGTGAGGCTGACTGGCCTGTAGTTCCCCATATCCTCCTTCTTCCCTTTTTTAAAGATGGGCACTACATTAGCCTTTTTCCAGTCATCCGGGACCTCCCCCGATCGCCATGAGTTTTCAAAAATAATGGCTAATGGCTCTGCAATCTCATCCGCCAACTCCTTTAGCACCCTCGGATGCAGTGCATCTGGCCCCATGGACTTGTCCATGTCCAGTTTTTCTAAATAGTCCCAAACCACTTCTTTCTCCACAGAGGGCTGGTCACCTTCTCCCCATACTGTGCTGCCCAGTGCAGCAGTCTGGGAGCTGACCTTGTTCGTGAAGACAGAGGCAAAAAAATCATTGAGTACATTAGCTTTTTCCACATCCTCTCTTACTATGTTGCCTCCCTCATTCAGTAAGGTGCCCACACTTTCCTTGACTTTCTTCTTGTTGCTAACATACCTGAAGAAACCCTTCTTGTTACTCTTAACATCTCTTGCTAGCTGCAACTCCAAGTGTGATTTGGCCTTCCTGATTTCACTCCTGCATGCCTGAGCAATATTTTTATGCTCTTCCCTGGTCATTTGTCCAATCTTCCACTTCTTGTAAGCTTATTTTTTTGCGTTTAAGATCAGCAAGGATTTCACTGTTTAGCCAAGCTGGTCGCCTGCCATATTTACTATTCTTTCTACACATCGGGATGGTTTGTTCCTGCAACCGCAATAAGGATTCTTTAAAATACAGCCAGCTTTCCTGGACCCCTTTGCCCTTCCTGTTATTCTCCTAGGGGATCCTGCCCATCTGTTCCCTGAGGGAGTCAAAGTCTGCTTTTCTGAAGTCCAGGGTCCATATTCTTCTGCTCTCCTTTCTTCCTTGTGTCAGGATCCTGAACTCGACCCTCTCATGGTCACTGCCTCCCAGGTTCCCATCCACTTTTGTTTCCCCTGCTAATTCTTCCCTGTTTGTGAGCAGCAGGTCAAGAAAAGCTTTGCCCCTAATTGGTTCCTCCAGCACTTGCACCAGGAAATTGTCCCCTGCATTTTCCAAAAACTTCCTGGATTGTCTGTGCACCGCTGTATTGCTCTCCCAGCAGATATCAGGGTGATTAAAGTCTCCCATGAGAACCAGGGCCTGCGATCTAGCAACTTCTGCTAGTTGCCAGAAGAAAGCCTCGTACACCTCATCCCCCTGGTCTGGTGGTCTATAGCAGACGCCGACCACGACATCACCCTTGTTGCTCACACTTCTCAACTTTATCCAGAGACTCTCAGCTTTTTCTGCAGTTTCATACCAGAGCTCTGAGCAGTCATACTCCTCTCTTACATTCAACACAACTCCCCCACCTTTTCTGCCCTGCCTGTCCTTCCTGAACAGTTTATATCCATCCATGACAGTACTCCAGTCATGTGAGTTAACCCATCAAGTCTCTGTTATTCCAATCACATCATAGTTCCATGACTGTGCCAGGACTTCCAGTTCTCCCTGCTTGTTTCCCAGGCTTCTTGCATTTGTGTTCTCAGTATGAGACAGGAGTCCTCCCCTCTTGCGCTCTCCTGCTTGTGCTTCCTCCCAGGATCCCATTTCCCCACTTACCTCAGGGCTTTGGTCTCCTTGCCCCGGTGAACCTAGTTTAAAGCCCTCCTCACTAGGTTAGCCAGCCTGCTGGCGAAGATGCTCTTCCCTCTCTTCGTTAGGTGGAGCCCGACTCTGCCTAGCACTCCTTCTTCTTGGAACACCATCCCATGGTTGAAGAATCCGAAGAATGGATGGTTTTGAACAACCTTCAACCCCTCCAACCTCATTATGAGAAGCAAGCTCCTCACCAACCAGGACACATCAACTTAAAGTGGCATCAGACCCTGCCAGAACAACAGATGCAAAACCTGCTGACATATCTCCACTGCTACAATGATCAACAACCCCCACAATACACCTTTCAAAATCCATGCGTCCTACACATGCCTTTTACAACATGAGGTGTACCTCATCCAGTGCACTAAATGCCCCAATAAGTATTATGTGGGTGAAACCAGACATCACTACACTCTCTGTGACGTTGTGCAGTCTATATGGTTTTATAAAAACTTGATAATAAGTCAATATAATGTAACTGAGATAGTTTTAGAGAAAATACGGTAATAAGTGAATGTAAGTAACTGGGATATGCCTCATGCAAAAGGTCTCTTGTAAGGTATCATTACAAAGCTTATAATCTACTGAGTATGATCATCTGATTTGTATAAATGTACCACTCTTGTATCTAAAACTAGAAATATAAAATGTAACTCTGAGGGCCTATTGTAATTGTGTAAAGTGTGGACCATTAATGATGGTTTGGAATCTTGATGACTCCCATTGTCTGCAGATGGCTGTATTTACCTGTGAGTCTTCCTGTATATGTGTGTGCTGGCAAGTGAGTAATGAAGTCTTGCAGTGACATGTGATCATGTCACCTGAACTGGAATCCATCTTTAACCTGGTGCTTTTCCAGTGAGGGGGGGTGGAAACCCAGAGGGACAAAGAGTTCCCACCTTATGCAAAAGATATATAAAGGGGGGAAGAGAACAGAGAGGGAGAGAAGCCATCATGAAGAATCCCCTAGCTACCACCTGAGCTGCAACAAGAGCTGTACCAGGGGAAAGAATTGTGCCCAGGCCTGGAAGGTGTCCAGTCTGAGAAAAACTTACTGAAACATCTCTGAGGGTGAGATTATCTGTATTTAGTTTGATTAGGCATAGATTTGCGCATTCTATTTTATTTTGCTTGGTGACTTACTTTGTTCTGTCTGTTACTACTTTGAACCACTTAAATCCTACTGTCTGTATTTAATAAAATCACTTTTTATTTAGTAATTTACTCAGAGTATGTATTAATACCTGGGGGAGCAAACAACTGTGCATATCTCTCTATCAGTGTTATAGAGGGCGAACAATTTATGAGTTTGCCCTGCATAAGCTTTATGCAGGGTAAAACGGATTTATCTGGGTTTAGACCCCATTGGGAGTTGGGCATCTGAGTGCTAGAGACAAGCACACTACTGTGAGCTGTTTTTGGGTAAACTTGCAGCTTTGGGACAAGTGATTCAGACCCTGGGTCTGTGTTGGAGCCAGACGGGAGTGTCTGGCTCAGCAAGACAGGGTGCTGGAGTCCTGAGCTGGCAGGGAAAGCAGAAGCAGGGGTAGTTTTTGCACATCTGGTGGCAGCTCCCAAGGGGGTTTCTGTGATCCAACCCGTCACACACATGCCTTTTACAACATGAGGTGTACCTCATCCAGTGCACTAAATGCCCCAATAAGTATTATGTGGGTGAAACCAGACATCACTACACTCTCAAATGCACTCACATAGGAAAATGATAAAAGACAAAATACCACATCACTTGTGGGTGAACACGTTTCACAAGGCAATCACTCTACATCTGACCTGTCAGTCCTCATCCTCAAATGAAACCTGCACAATACTTTCAAAGACAAGCCTGGGAGCTTAAATTCATTGCTTTACTAGACACTAAAAATCATGGACTGAACAGAGACACTGAATTTATGGTTTATTTCAATACTTTGTAACCTACTAACCCCCTCTTTTTGTCCTACAACTGCAGAGGTGTTAACAGGCCACTCTACTGTGAATGGTCCCTTACAATATGTGCTATCTATTTATACTAAACAATCTGTTACACTTTGCATTTTCCTGTAATGTTAGCTAGCAGTTCCTTTCCCAGAGCTGAAGAAGAGCTCTGTGTGGCTCGATAGTTTGTCTCTCTCGCCAACAGAATAAAAGGTATTACCTCACCCACCTTGTCTCTAATATTAAATTTTAATGCTGTTGAGTCCTGTTAGCTGTCGAGAGCCAACCCAGCTAAGACAAAGGTTGACTCTACTCTATACTATAGTCACAGGGTGTGATTGGAGATTACACATACCCAAGATAGCTTTAATCTAGCTAGCTCAGGTCCCAGAGCAATGAACCTGCAGCAGCACAAGCTTTAGGTGACCTCTACAACCCCCCTCTCCCGAATCCTAGGTAATGACTCATGGGGCTAGACCACACTGAAGCTTGCACTGCTGCAACTTCCCTTTTCCAGAACCCATAATAGCTAGGTACGTCGGCTCAACCTGCAATTGCACCCAGTGATTGCAGTCTAGACATACCCCAAATGAAATGCTGTAGATTCTACTCAATCTTGCGCATTATGAAAAGAACTTCTTCATGAATTTGCAGTAGGTTGCACAAGTGCGGGCACATTGAAGACTGAACATGTGTTACTGAGGACACAATTTGAAACCAATGAAGTTACCAGATGTGCCAAAAGGTCAACTTTGACCTGCAGAACCTTTTATTATTAAATGGGGAAGGCGGGAGGAGCATGATTTTTAGAGCCGAGGTTATTTTGCACGGCAGGTGGGGCGGGGGGGAATCCTTCCACTTGTAAACTGAACAAATCTGAGATTAAAATCACTGAGAGACTAAGAACATATATGACATTCCACAATTCTGTATATGTTGTGGAAGATAATGGAAGAATTACATGTAATGCTATGTACGTACTGGAAATGTAAAAAGTAGCAGTTGTTTCCCCATGGCTTTACACAGTATTTAATTTTGGTAGTTTGCTGTGAGTTAAGCCCCATACAAGATATTGGTAGGTGCTATTTTTTTATGTTTTAGCACCAGAGCACACTATACTTACTTGGGTCACCTACCAAGAGTACTAAGAAAAGATAATAAAATCAGTGCTTTGGTATTGAGTTTCTAACTTTGAACTTCAAATTGTAACAGGAGTAAAATAATTCTAATTGGCCCAGGGACTTAGTATGTCCTTCAGTAAAGGACTCCGATTTATGCAATTGGAATTTCTTGTTAAAATGAGTCAGTAGTAAACTATTAAAAGAGCAGTGCTGTTTCAGCATAAAGTTGCCTAAGGAAAACATGAAATGAGAGTTTACCCGCCACTTCTGACCAACAATATTTTCTTATTGAACATATTTAACAACAATGCAGTGAATCAGATTGTTGAGCAAAGCTGTTCAGTGGTCAAATGTATGTTGTTAGAGAGTTCATGAAAAAGTCATTAGCTTGCCTCCCCTTCTCTTTCACTGTCAGGCAGAATCATGTCATAAATATAGTCACTTGTCGAACAGGATATCAATCTATCCAGGTATCACCCACTTCCTGTCTCTGGCCATATGTTTCTGTTATTTATGTCAAGAAAATAACATTTACACAACCGCTGCTCGTTGTTTACAGAAGTTTAACTCTTGTGATATAGTCCCATTTGTGTTGCATGCTTTTAGCCCATAGATAATACATGAGCTTCTACATTTTAAAATATGCTACCACATGCATGACAGAATAAACAGAGAACTGAACTGACAGCACCATCTGCCAAACACAGTTGATGTCAGGGGAATGGTCTCTTCACATATTCTGCTTCTTCATCATGAGATTAGAATATTTTTATTAAGTTATAACTATACTAAATTTTACTATTTTATTGATTAATCAAATTATTAACAATCATAGAAACTGGCAATAGTAAGAAACATTTTTATATATGGCGATGAAGCTCTGGGCAGGAATATTTCAAATCTGATATTTCTCACATATATCACTTTTTGTTCCCACCTCTCTTTACATTCTTGTCTACGTATTTACATCAGAAATAACCTGTAAGTAATCTATACAGTACACCTATGTTTTAAAAAATGGAAAATTCCTAACATTAATCTTTAAGTTTCAAGTCTGAACATTTTGCAGAGCATTTTGTCTTTAGCTGCAGTGTTATTTGTACTGAGACACTAATAAAAGTTTTAGAAAAGAAAAAACAGACACACACAATTCCTATTGAAATAAAGAGACACAAATGCAAACAATTATTAAAAAAATATTTTAAACATTCATAAAGATGTGTCTGTTCATTTAGAAATAGACAGTGCATTGGGACAATATCATGTCCCACAGGTCCTAGAGCTGGCATGGGCATTGCAAGCCTCAGCTTTGCAAGGGAGCTAGCCAATAGATCTACCCGGTCAACTTTTCCTCTAAGATACTGTCACCCCACACACAGCTGTGTTCTGCAGTGTGCTAGGGAGTAGGATCTACGGCTGGCCAGAAAACAATTCCTTTTCACAAAAGAAATTGAGGGCTAGACATTTATTTTCATTCCACATCAGAATGAAAACTAGGCCTGAAAATTTTTTATCAAAAACATGAGCAAGAGTGAGCCCCTCAGAATAGCCCAATGATTAGAGCCCTTGCCTGGGCTGGGGAAGACCCCGTTCAATCCTCTGTTTCAGTCTCTCCTCTTAGAGCTGTGCCAGTTGTATAAATAATTAAATGTTCTGTGAGCCAGTGCAAGCAATACTGAGTCTGTAGCTTGATGGTTCAAGTACTTCCCTGGTTTGGGGGGGGGAGTAGGGACTTGAACCTGCAACACCCCCATGTGAGTGCCCTAACCACTAGGGTGAGCTTCTCACTACAGCCAGAAATTTCATCCCGAGCCCGAGAAAGATTACCAATAAAAGCTTAATTAAAACTGACCTGTTTCCACAAAAAGTTTCCATCTCGATGAATCAACATTTTCTGATGAAAAAACATTTTGTCAAAAAATTCCCAACCATACCTTGTACGGCTTCCCAGAATCCATCTTTACACTTTTCACAGTGAAATGACATTGGTTCTGATACTGTTAAGGCCCTTGCTCTTGCTGCAGATGGTGGTGGAGCAGGATTTGTGCCTTACCATTTGATATAATATATAATGGTTTGAATATAATATTTCATTAAATGCTAAGCTTTATTTTCTATTTATTGCTACATCAATAATCTTAATAAACTCTTTTGATATTAATGTAGATGATATATGCAACTCCCTAGCAATTCTACTGCAATTCACTATCATATTAAAGTGCTACTAATGAAATTAAAATACCTTTACATTTCAATAGGAAATATACTATCCTCAGCCTAACACATTTTAAGATTTTCTTAATTTCATGTATAGGCTGATTTATAAAAATAAAGCTACACTGGCATGTTTTGGTATGAAGAAATACGAAATTGTAAAAACAGACAAAGGTGAACATAATAAGAGTACTTTATGTTTTGAAATATATTCCACTTATTAAATGTTGTAATAACCGAATTGAAGGCTTTTATATCTGACTCATGAAATGTGTCATTTTTTGCTGCAGCATTATCATGAATACTATCGGCACCACTTTGTAATATGCATTTAGAGGCTATACAGTTGAATATAGATCAGATTCTTGGCTTGCCACTGAGACAAATAAGTCTGATTGCATGGGACAATATGGTGCATGACTTTTTAAATTAAATAGTTTCTTTACCGTTCAAATAATGTCACCAAAGGAAGGAATTTTCATTTTTGCTATATTTGATAAACAATTTCCTTTTCTGATTAATCAATATTATTTCCTTTAGTTATGATACAATATTGGTCTAATAAGATTTTTGGCCAACTGCAATGTGTTTACACTGTATAAAATGTTATATTAACAAGCAGGACAAGCAGTATTTCATATCTGGTTTTGATCTTTTTCCTATCAATATAATAAAACTATTTATTTCCATATTAGGCATATTATCTATATTTATTTCCCTGTAACAAATACAGCAAAATGAAAAGCCTTGGGCTTGTATCTTTGTGCATAACTTGGAAAATTTACTTTTAAAAGTGACTTGTGCTATTTATTGGCTTCATTATTCCTTCCCAGATTCAAATACTTTCCTGTTTGCTACCATTATTCCCAGGACCCATGTTATTCTAAGAGCTGCACTGGTCTGACAGGCACATTAAATAAAGACAGCAAAGAAGAAGTTAACTGCAGTCGTCAAGAGTATAAGGAACTGGAACCTGTAAACTGCAAGATTGCAGATTGGGTCACACCTTCTGGATTATTCTTTTTTAGAATGTGTGTGTGTGTGTGTGTGTGTGTGAGAGAGAGAGATTAAATTAACAAAGCAATACATACATTTAAATTGTGTAGATATTTATGTCTCTACTACTACTACATACTACACTATTCCTTTGTGTGATAACTCAGCAGTCATATTGTTTTGCTTTATGTTATATCGATATGTGATCATTATTAAAACAAAACATAGTTTTAACATGAAGCCACTATTAATTTCAGATAATTATTTTGGTGAAAATAAAGGACCAAATTCAGATCAAGTCTAAATGATGCAACTCAAATTAAGTCAATGGAATTGCACATGCTTTCATCTTGTCTGAATATGATCAGTGTCCTTGCATTTCAGAGATACACGATGGGGATGATACACAGTAAGTGTACACTGTATAATATACCAGACTAAATTTAAATAAATAAGTTCAAATTCATGATGAACAAAGAATCATTATTGAGGAAACCTCATTTCTCCTCATAGTGTTGTTCCTACACATTCAAAATTCCTGTTGAAGTTAATTGGATTTGTAAGTGTGTAAGGATTGAAGGACTTAGAAGGATTGAAGGATTTAGAAGGAAGATATTATGGATAGTAAGCGATCAGCTGTTGTGATCTACCCAGGATGTGCCATATTTGTCTTTCTCCCAGAGGACAGAAGCAACTTCGTCTGTACGAAGTGCAAGCTGGTCTCCATATTGGAGAAGAAGGTTAAAGGACTAGAGACCCAAGTATCAACCCTGTGCTGCATTAGAGAAAATGAAGACTTTCTGGATAGAAGTCAGCGTTTGTTATTGCAGGCACAGCATGCTGAAGAATCAGAGAGGGCAGTGCAGAATGGGGAGGAAAATTGGCAGCATGTGACCTCCAGAAGAAAGAGGAGAACCCATGTACCCTCAATTCAGATAGAGGTAAGAAACAGTATTCATGCTCTCTGCGCAGTCACTACAGCAGAGAATGGTTTGGAAAAGTCATCTGAGGGAAGAGATCAGAAGGAGACCCTATCAACCGGAAGGCATGGGATGCATTGTCCTAGGGATGGGGGTTCCATGACTACTACTCCCAACAGGAAGAGACGGGTGGTGGTGGTCGGGGACACCCTCCTAAGGGGGATGGAGTCATCCATCTGCCATCCAGACTAGGAGAGTCGAGAAGCATGCTGCTTGCCTGGAGCTAGAATTTAGGAAGTGACAGAGTGTCTGCTGAGACTGATCAAGCCCTCAGACTGCAATCTACTTCTCTACATGGGCACCAATTATACTGCCAAGAATGACCTTGAGCAGGTCACTGCAGACAACATGGCTCTGGGAAGAAGGATAAAGGAGTTTGAGGTGCAAGTCATGTTGTCGTCCATCCTCCCTGTTGAAGGAAAGGCCCAGGTAGGGACCATCAAATATGGAGGTAAATGTGTGGTTGCACAGGGGGTGTCAGAGAGAGGGCTTTGGATTCTTCGACCGTGGGATGTTCTTCTAGGAAGAAGGATTGCTAGGAAGAGATGGGATCCACCTAACTAAGAGAGGGAAGAGCATCTTTGCAGGCAGGCTTGCTAACCTAGTGAGGAGGGCTTTAAGCTAGGTTCGCCGGGGAATGGTGACCTAAGCCCAGAGATAAGTGGGGAAGTGGGATACCAAGAGAAAACACGAAGAGGAGGGTGCAACAGGGGAGGCATCCTGATTCATATTTTGAAAGTAGGGCAATTGGCTAGTTACCGTAGGTGCTTGTACACAAACACAAGAAGCCTGGGAAACAAGCAGGAAGAATTGGAAGTCCTGGCACAGTCAAGGAACTATGATGTGATTGGAATAACAGAGACTTGGTGCCGTATGTGTGATATGTGTGATATGGTATGTGTGAGACTTGGTGGGGTAACTCACATGACTGGAGCGCTGTCATGGATGGGTATAAAGTGTTCAGGGAGGACAGGCAAGGGAGAAAAGGGAAGAGTTGCACTATATGTAAGAGAGCAGTGTGATTGCTCAGAGCTCCGGTATGAAAGTGGAAAAAAGCCTGTTGAGAGTTTTTGGTCTAAGTTTAGAGGTGAGAGCAATAGGGGTGGTGTCATGGTGGGCGTCTGCTATAGACTACCAGACCAGGAGGATGAGATAGATGAGGCTTTCTTCAGACAACTACAAGAAGTTTCCAGATCACAGGCCCCAGTTCTCATGGGGGACTTCAATCACCCTGCCATCTGCTGGGAGAGCAATACAGCGGTGCAGAGAAAATCCAGGAAGTTTTTGGAGAATGTTGGGGACAACTTCCTGGCGCAACCACTGGAGGAAACAACTAGGGGCCATGCTCCTCTTGATGTGCTGCTCACAAACGGGGAAGAATTGGTAGGGGAAGTAGAAGTGGGTGGCAACCTGGACAGTGACCATGAGATAGTCGAGTTCAGGATTCTGACAAAAGGAAGAAAGTAGAGCAAAAGAATATGGACCCTGGACTTCAAAAAAGCAGACTTTGACTCCCTCAGGGAACTGATGGGCAGGATCCTCTGGGAGAGCTGGCTGTATTTTAAAGAAGCCTTATTGAAGGCATGAGAACAAATCATCCCAATGTGCAGAAAGAATAGTAAATATGGCAGGTGACCAGCTTGGCTTAAACACAAAAAGGAAGCTTACAAGAAGTGGAAACTTGGACAGATGATTAGGGAGGAGTATAAAAATATTGCTCGAGCATGCAGGGGTGTAATCAGGAAGGCCAAAGCACAGTTGGAGTTTCAGCTAGCAAGGGATGTGAAGGGTAACAAGAAGGTATGTTAGCAACAGGAAGAAGGTCAGGGAAAGAGTGGGACCCTTACTGAATGGGGGAGGCAACCTAGTGACAGATGATGTGGAAAAAGCTGAAGTACTCAATGCTTTTTTTTGCCTCGGTCTTCACAGACAAGATCAGCTCCCAAATGCTGCACTGGGCAGCACAGTATGGGAAGGAGGTGTGCAGCCCTTAGTGGTGAAAGAACAAGTTAAGGGCTATTTAGAAAAGCTGGACATGCACAAGTCCATGGGGCTGTATGCAATGCATCCCAGGGTGCTGAGGGAGTTGGCTGATGTGATTGCAGAGCCATTGGCCATTATCTTTGAAAACTTGTGGCTATAGGGGGAGGTCCTAGGTGATTGGAAAAAGGCAAATATAGTGCCCATCTTTAAAAAAGGGAAGAAGGAGACCGGTCAGCCTTACCTCAGTCCCTGGAAAAATAATGGAACAGGTCCTCAAAGAATCCATTTTGAAGCACTTGGAGGAGAGGAAGGTGATCAGGAACAGTCAACATGGATTCAACAAGGGAAAGTCATGCCTGACCAACCTGATTGCCTTCTATGATGAGATAACTGGCTCCGTGGATATGGGGAAAGTGGTGGGCATGATATACCTTGACTTTAGCAAAGCTTTTGATACAGTATCCCACAGTATTCTTGCTAGCAAGTTAAAAAAGTATGGATTGGATGAATGAACTATAAGGACGATAAGATGGATAGAAAGCTGGATAGATCGTTGGGCTCAATGGGTAGTGATCCATGTCTCAATGTCTAGTTGGCAGCCAGTATCAAGTCCTGGGGCCAGTTTTATTCAACATATTTATTAACAATCTGGATGATGGGATGGATTGCATCCTCACACATTCGTGGATGACAATAAACTGGGTGTAGAGGTAAATAAGATGAAGGGTAGAGATAAGGTCCAGAGTGACCTATACAAATTGGAGAATTGGGCCAAAAGAAATCTGATGAAGTTCAACAAGGCAAGTGCAGATTCCTGCACTTAGGACGGAAGAATCCCATGCACTGCTACAGGCTGGGGGACCGACAGGCTAAGTGGCAGTTCTACAGAAAAAGAGCTGGGGATTACAGTACATGAGAAGCTGGATATCATGTGACCAGACAACAAGTGTGAAAAATCGGGACAAGGGGTGGGGGATAATAGGAGCCTATATATGAAAAAGACCCAAAAATCGGGACTGTCCCTATAAAATCGGGACATCTGGCCACCCTAGCTGGATATGAATCAGCAGTGTGCCCTCATTGCCAAGAAGGCCAATGCCATATTAGGCTGTATTAGTAGGAGCAATGCCAGCAGATTGAGGGAAGTGAGTATTCCCCTCTATTTGGCACTGGTGAGGCCACACCTGGAGTATTGCATCCAGCTTGGTCCCTCCACTACAGAAAGGATGTGGACAAATTGGAGAGAGTCCAGCGGAGGGCAACAAAAATGATCAGGGGGCTGGGGCACATGACTTACAAGGAGAGGCTGAGGGAGCTGGGCTTGCTTTGTCGGCAGAAGAGAAGAGTGAGGGGGGATTTGATAGCAGCCTTCAACTACCTGAAGGGGGCATTCCAAAGAGGATGGAGTTCGGCTGTTCTCAGTGATGGTAGATGACAGAACAAAAAGCAATGCAATTTGCAGTGGCAGAGGTCTAGGTTGGATATTATTAAAAACTATTTCACTAGGAAGGGGTGAAGCACTGGAATGGGTTTCCTAGGGTGGTGGTGGAATCTCCATCCTTAGTGGTCTTTAAGGCCTGGCTTGACAAAGCCCTCATTGGTATGATTTATATTTGGGGTTGGTCCTGCTTTGAACACAGGGTGGGACTAGATGACCACCTGAGGTCATCAAATCCTAGAATATCGAGGCTGGAAGGGACCTCAGGAGGTCATCTACTCCAACCTGCTGCTCAAAGAAGGACCAATCCCCAGACAGATTTTTGCCCCAGATCCCTAAATGGCCCTCTCAAGGATTGAACTTACAACCCTGGGTTTAGCCGGCCAATGCGCAAACTACTGAACTATCCCTAATCGTCTATGATTTCCTGACTGAGGCCATTATAAATAAATATCTCCATGTCAGGTTTTGAACTATAAATCTGTGCATCTATTGGTTGCCAGATGGATAAATCAGTGAAAATGATTCTCAATGGAAAAAGATTTACTCATAGGATTTATAAAGGACTTCCTAATTTAGGTCAATTTCAAGCAAAAGTTATCAGAAACCAGAACAATTATAAAATGTTACATACTTTCAAAGGGCTGTACTTTGCAATACTGTAGAGAAATCTGCAGAAGTGAAAAAGTTCTCAACTATAGATGAAATCTCTCTTCAAAGAAGAGGATTTTGAGGCATCTACATTTTGCACAGCCTGAGGATCTATGGGAAATTTATTGAATCCCAGGACTAGAAAACGCTTTTTCCCACCCCACCAAAAATGCATGAAAACTTAGATTTTGGTACAAAATTTATGTTCTGAATCAGTTTTCAAAATGGCTAATAATTGATGTCTCAAAGGAATGTTTGATGTCTCAGGTTCTCCCTACCCCCCTGTCAGAATATAATTGCCCTCCCCGCCAGGGGGATCCCGGGTAAGCAGTTTAGCATTGTATGTTGCTAGCACTTGTATATGTAGTGAAGTGTATTATGGGAAGGGTTGAAGGTGTGAGTGTGGAGTGAAAGGATCCTTTGCAGGTTACAAGAGGCCGTAGAGGGAGGAAGGGAGAAGGGAATGGGTTAACTCAATGCTCCAGCTAGGTCCAGAGATAAGACGCTGACTCCGGCCCAAGGCCAAGGCACACAACCGACTCTCAGCTGCCTGCCAAGAAAGACGGGGGCCTGGATTCGAACCCTGACCAGCCATGAGAAAGGAGGATTCAGCTGAACAGAACTGCAGGGGCTGTGAAAACTAGTGAAGGCCAGTGGGGGGGGAAACAACAGTTTCGCTTTCCTGAAGCTGGTGTGTTTTGGGAAAGCTGAGGAAGCCATGGAAGGCCGGTTTGGACTGGTACAAAGAGCATGGAGGACAGAGGTCACTGAACAAAATGCCCCCCAAAGACCCCAGGACTTAAAACCCTCCTGAGAGCTGAAGTAAATCAGAGATCAACAGCAGACCCTGGATGGCCTGTGCACCGGACAAAACTCTCATCCACCCTTCCCCCTCTTCTTCTTCTTACTTTACACCCAGGCTTAGCCAGCCTTGGTTTGTGCATGTGTTGAGTATGAAAGTGAGTTAGACTGCGGTCACTAACACTTTCTTTCTTCCTCTGAGTGAAGTGGGGAGCACCCAGCACTCACAGCTGTTATTTTATTAATAAAGCTTTAAAATTTAGTCACTTGGTGTGCTCCTTCATCTCTAATGATCCTGCGGCCTTAGTCTGATCACCTTATGCCTCAGGCAGATTGGTAACATAAATCTGTCACACCCCCACATACCAAACTTTTACTTCTATTTCTCCAATATTTAACTTTTCAGAAATTCTCCGACTTTGGAAAAGAGTGACAAAATTAGTTTCATTTTTCCCTTTTGCAACTCTGTAACTTTTCCAAAGCTGTTGCAGTTTTGAAAAACTATAGAGGGAGAATTGAAAAACACAGGAGGAAAATATGCAAAAAATCCTAGATATTATTCATTTTATTGACAAAAAAAAAAGGGGGGGGGGAAAAGTAGAAGCGAAGTGGAAAACAATCATCTGAAACTTAATTGGTTTTCAAAAATGGAAGTAAAGATTTCAATTCAAAATGAAATGAAAATGTACATTTTGTTTTGTAATCAAGTATAATTTACCCCACAAAATATTTCATTTCATTAAACCCCATTTTTAGGTATGTACATTTTTTTTAAATAATTTTGACTAGCTGTGCATAGAGAGAACACCCCAGTATAGCACTCTCCATCCTCTACTTGCTCCAAGCCAC
Organism: Trachemys scripta elegans; assembly: GCF_013100865.1. NCBI lineage: Eukaryota > Metazoa > Chordata > Testudines > Emydidae > Trachemys > Trachemys scripta. The sequence goes on along the minus strand of NC_048299.1, from coordinate 117,256,991 downwards.
CATATCTCACTGAAGAGCCATAGTGTCATTAACTCTGCTCTCTGCAACACCCCCTCGTTCTGATGAGTCCTAAAATGGTGCCAGCCAATAATCCATCCCAATCAAAAAAAAAAATTAACAAATTAAAATGATACAACGTTAGCTATTTACACATGTACAGTGTATCTAACAAGACGTTTTCTCATCATCAATCCAAATTGATGTTTATTCCCACCAAAACCCCTGTGATATTTTTTGCTCCCTGATGGGCTCTCTTTTAATCACCAAGGAGAGGTCCATTTCAACCAGCTCCTGAGGAATGTCTGTTGTTTCTGTGGAATTTGCTGGTTGAGGCAGACCCTGCCCACTTTGCTCTAATATGGAATTCATGTCTTTAACATCTTTCCAGCTTCAACTTTCACAGCTACATCCTCAGATTCAGGGGAAGTTAAAATTCTGTCCCTCTGATATCTTTTCAAATGGGCCTTATGGATTGTCATGCTCTCTGGAGTGGCTCAGGACAGTGAGTCCCTACCTCAGGGCAGACTGTCAAAAAGGGGCAGATACCCAGAACTGATGTGTTCTATAATTAAACTAGTAACACATGTGAACTTCTGCATCACTATAACAGTCTCACAAAAGAGTCACAGACAGTCCTCTTACCTTCACCAATCTACCTTGCCACCCAGGCAAACTGGACTTAGTGATAAATGGTCACTTACACCGAAAATAACACAATATTCAGATTGCTTTCAGTCCCAAGAAACTGTCACTTAACCCAGATCAATTTGTATCTTAGATCTCACACCAAAGACAAAGCCTTTAGCCAATCTTGTAATGAACTAATTTAAAGGTTTATTAACTAGGAAAAAGAAATGAGAGTTATTTACATGTTAAAGCAAGAAAACATGTACACAAAAGTGAGTTACGATGGATGATTCCTAAAGATGGCAGATATGCGGTAAGGTGTCTCTCAGGATGGACCTGGGATGTAACTCCTGGGGATCTCTGCCTCAGTTTAGAGTCTCTGGCCCTGTGAGAGTGCGAGAGTGCAAACAGCAGAGAGATGACAAATGTTATTGTCACCCTGTTTTATCCTTTACATTTAGTCTTCCAATCCATGAGATACATTGCCTTTCACATTGCATTTTCAAGGTGTGATAGGTCCATTGACCAATCCTTTGTATTGGGATGTTTCTTAATGGCCGTCTGATTTTGATAGTTTTTCTGGATAGGCAGGGGAAACCGTTCTCCACATCTGAGTTCACAAGTTCAGAACAAACATTTTCAGTTATAAAGCAACATTTACGTGTTTCCTTCCAGAGCATGGAATACAGACAGTACAAGTGAGATTAATGCATGCAGCAATTTACAAACATTCTATAGAGTCTAAACACGAAATACATTCTTATAAGGCTAATACCTATCTTGAGCAACATTAACACATAAGTGCACTGCTCTAGTCTCCAGCTATGAGTTTTTCAGTTCTTAACTAATGCCTGCTACATAAGCAAGAGCTGGCACCTGGCTTGCCAATCACATAGATAACTTTGGGTTTACTCCAGGAACAAAAATGTATCCTATACACCACTTCATTTATTCAGGTTAATACCGTGTAGGATATCTCTCACAGTTTCTCCAGATTAGGCTTCTTACGCTTCCTTCTTCTAGAAGTATGGAACCAGACCAGGTCCCCTCTTTTGAAAGTTGGACCTTACATCATACTGATTTTTCATTTCATCAAATTTTTCCTAGCAAAGAAGTGTAATATTTCAGTTTTGGATTGTAGGGTTTCTACACAGTCCAAATCCCTTTGTTCCTCTTCAAGAACTCCGTACAAGAAGTTTGCTGGGGTCCTTAGTGAATGGCCAAACATAAGGAGTGCTGGGATACACTTTGTACTCTCATTGACTGCTGTTCTGTAAACTATCTAAAGGAATGGGATGTGATGTTCTGAAAAGGTAGCCAGTAATACCTCTAGAGTCCTATTGAACCTTTCCAACATCCCATCTGACTACGGGTGTGCTGGGATGGTGCAAGTTTTGTGAATCCCAAGAATCTCAAAAACCTGCTGAAATACTTTGGGATTCAAATGTTCTTCCTTGAGCTCTGTGTAATTCATCTGGGATGCCAAATTTGGTGAAAAAATCATTCACTGCTACTGTCACAACCTCTTGATTTCTTATTGGGTAAGTAAGCCTCAGGCCATTTTTTGAAGTATTTTGAAGTATTGATTGTCAGCCTGTGTCTCAGGCAAGGGGCCAGCGTGATGCAAGGTGCCTAGGGCAACTCACACTGAAAATGCTAAGGTCAAGGCAGGCTGCAAAAAGGAGAGCAGATTAACACTATAGTCAGATTTACCAACCAGTCATAAACTGTGTCCAGCAAACTTTTACTGTGGTGTTGTGAGGGGACACCAGGTTCCTGGACAGCTGCATTTACCAACTGATTTTCCAGTCACACACAATCCTGATATCAGGATCCTCTCTTTGGGAAGTGTTTAGTTACCCTGGGGTCCATTCCTTCAACTCCATCCCCATAGTTCCAGTGGATATACCAGGAACATGGACACTTCTGTGAATTAGAGAAATGGAGGCAAACCTATCCCACTAAGCAACTAATTCTTTGCTCTCCTGCTTGGCCCATTATTTGCAGTTAGCCTCCCAACAAGGCCATCTGGACAAGGTATTGGCATTACTATGCTCATGGCCAGGCCCATGTGTGGTTGTGAAATCATAGCACTGTACGTTCGCTAACCATTTGGTAAGCTGTCGCTCAAGATTTCTGAATCCAAAGATTGATTGAAGGGAAGCATGGCCTGTCCTGACCAAAAAGTTCCACTAATACTTAAGGCTGCAAGTTTGTCACGGAGGTCACGGATTTTGTGACTTTCCGTGACCACCATGATTTCTGCAGTGGCCAATGTGGCTGGCCTGGAGGCTGCCTGAGAATCTCAGGTGGCCCCCTGGCCAGCTGCACTGGCTGCTGCTGGGGCAGTCTCACACCCCCAGCAGCAGGAGTTTGGGAGTCAGAGGGGATGCAAGTCTGGGGGTTGGAGCATGGGAGGGGGTGAGGGCTCTGGGCAGCGCTTTTATATTGGGGGGCTCCCTGGTAACAGCGATATCCCCTTCCCTCAGTTCTTAGGCAGAGGCATGGCTAGGCAGTTCTGCGTGCTGTGTCCACCTTCAGGCACCACCCCCATCACTCCCATTGGCTGTGGTTCCCAACAAATGGAGCTGTGGAGCCGGTGCTGGGGGTGGCAGCATGCAAAGCCATGTCCATGCCTCCATCTATGAGCTGAGGGAGGGGGATGTTGCCACTTCCAAGGAGGCGCGGAGCCAGGTAGGGAGCCTGCCAGCGCCCCCAACCTCCTCCAGCACCAGCAGGGGTCCCAGGCCGCACACCACCGCCTGCCCCCAGGACCAGCGGGGGGCCCAGGCCACCCCCCAGTACCTGCTGAGCCCTCGGGCCACCTTTACCCCAAGATTTAGTCAGTGGTATATAGTACAAGTCATGGACAGGCTGTGAATTTTTGTTTACTGCCCGTGACCTGTCCATGACTTTTACTATAAATACCCGTGATTAAAACATAGCCTTACTAATACTATACTGAGGGAAATATTCTACAGATTTTACCTCCACTAGGAGTTTCTTTTGGGTGGTGCAATAATTTCTCTCAGGGGAACTTAGACTTTGACTATAATAAACTACCACCCTCTCAATTCCCTTGTGATCTTGTGTCAATGCTGCCCTCAAATCATAAACACTAGCACCAGTGTCCAATATGAAAGGGTTTTGGAAACATTGAGATCAAGACATGACCAATCAGAGCCTTTCAACTCTGAAAATGCTACATCACATTCTTCTAACCACTGACATGATCACCTGTGGAGCATTTTTGAAATATTGGCAAACCGACCAATAAACTGTGTGTAATAAGAGCAGAGCCCTATAAACCTCTGTATATTTATGAGCGTCTGAGGGTGCGGGGCGGGGGAGGGTTGGCCAGCTCTGTACAGCCTACATTTTCTTTTTGTCTGTGAAAATTCCCTCCTCACTAGTTGTGTGCCCAAGGTATGTTACCTCTTTTTGAAACAACTCAGATTTCTTTGGGTTCAGTTTCTAATTAGCCTCCTTCAGCTTATCACAGAATGTTTTAAATGTTTTAGTTCCTGCTCAAATGTTTTAACAAGCACCAGGATATCATCTAGCTCTAACAGACAGGCTGAGAGGGGCATACCATCCTCTCCATTAGTCTCTCAAATGTGGCTGGTGCATTTTTCAACCCAAAAACACTTCTATCCGCGAATACCCTCTTGTGTGAAAAACCTGATTGAACCTGCCATAGCATCCAAAGTGTCATCAATTTGTGGTAATGGATAAGAATTCTTTAGAGTGACTTAATTTAATTTCTTGTAGTTTACACAGAATCTGGTGCTGCCATCCTTTTCCTTACCTAGAACTATGGATGAGGCCGAAGGGCTGGTTGAAGGCTCATTTATTCCTGCCTCTTCTCTCTTTGCTACAGGTAACCAATAAAGAAGCTGTTTAGTAGGTCGGTTTCCCCAGTATCAATCTTGTGCTGGATCAGTGCAATACAGTCTATATCTTTCTTGGACTGGGAGAACAACTCCTGATCCCTAACCAGAAAGTCTTTTAGACAATCCCATGGTTCCTCATTTGAGTGTACAGTACTTCATTGGAACAAGTCCAATAGAAACTCTGGAAATTCACCTCTCTCTTTTTCCCCCTTGTAGTTTTCCTTTGTGGCAATATTTACCAGGTCCACCAGTTCACATTTTGCAACCATAGTTCCATTTTTTTACTATTTGCTGTTTGTCAGAAACAGGCAGCAAATAAACAGGAATCAGTTCTTGTTTCAGATCCATGAAATTGTTAGCAGCTAAATATTCCCCTGAGACCCTGGGTCTCAAAACAGGTTTCAACTACTCCCCTCTTTCTCTTGTTCTTATAATAGTTTCTGTCCTCTGGTGGCAGGACGAGTCATTCACTGCAAACCAATTGCCTACTGTTGTATTAATTTAGATGGAATATTTGGGCCAGAGGTGTTAACATAACCCAGTCACTATCCAACATTTAACAGTGTTAAACAAGGTTTTGTACACAGAGACCTCAGCCTGCTTAGCACAAGGGCAAACACACCGTTAATTTTTTTTTAACCTTTTATTAAAGATACAGAAAAGAAGGAAAAACTGTTAAAGTTTTGAAATGTAAAGTATTAAGTTAGACTTTCATTTTAACAGCATCCCTTGTTCCTTTTCCCTTTAGCTGGAAAGGATTTTAGGTGGGAAAACCCTCTTGTTTGACAATCTCATGGAGAAGAAGTTAGTTCAGATGGGCTGGAGCTGTTGTCATTGCTGCTGTTAATGTCTGATCCTATTTCATCTCAGGGAGTGTGTGGGATTCAGCTGGAGCTGGTAGCAGTGGCAACATCGTCTGGCTCCCTATCTCTGGCCCAATCTGGTCAGGACATCGCTCAGGATCAGCATGACAAAGGCCTGAGGTCACAGGAAATGGTAGGGGTGGCAGTCATGACAGTGACGCTCACTGCAATAGTCTCTGTTCTTCCCTATTTTCTTCCTTTTCCTCAAAGTCTCTTTCATTAAGAACCCAGAAAGGGCGTGGTAAGTGAAATAACCCCCCCCCCCATTATTTTGTCCATCAATTAGGCCTAATATCCAACGCACCATTTTTGGTTCCTTAATTTCTGGTTCGACACCTGTTTTTTACCAAATTTGATTTCAGCATAATCATTGAATTATATCAGTATAGCCTTTTTGTTTGGACTAATTTTGTTTGGACTAATTTGGTCTGTCTAGCTGGTTCTTTTGCATCTGTTTATAATGTTCCTTATTGAAATCAATGTGACTTACTCTCTATTAACATTTGTTACTATACATTATTGCAACATTTTATGAACTTTTATATACTTTTTACAAATGAGCTTACATTCAGGTAAATAGGCCCAATTGTCACAACTCTACAAACCATTTTTCTCATCTGGGTCATATCTTTAAAAGGAATTTCTACAGACTGAATTTATAAGACAACTTTCCTGGCACTGATAACCCAGTTATTAGCCACAATGAAATCCAAGCCAATTACTAGCTCATCCACTGTTTCAGCCAGCCAGACTTCTTGCCAAAATACAGCATTCCAATCTTCAAACCCAGTTTTCTCAATTTTTGGATGGATGTCCTGTCCCCAGTCACTGTCTCCATTTGAGACAGTTTTCAGTTCAGTTTTGCATCCCTCTTCCCTAGACTTTTAGCGTGTCTGGTATAGTAACTATTATGTTTGAACCCTTGGCAATTATTCCTATTAACATCACAGATTCTATTATACATTCAGTAGCCAAACTCCCATTATTGTTGTTCATCTTCTAAGATCTAAACAAAAATTGTGGGGCTGATCCTTGTACCTCCACCCAGATTTGCCATTGCAATTTGGTGATCCCATTTCCCAAACTGGAGAGAGACTTCTACTAAACACTTACAGCAATCTGTCTTGGTTTGCCTTGAATGTATAGCTAACCTTCTTTTTCTTTTTGCAGCCAATTTTGTCACAGTACCAAATTCAACTAAACTGTTTCCTTTAACTTTTCCCTTATTGCCAATTTCACTTGTTTTACAAACCAAATGTATCTAATTTTCTTCACTCATTTTACAGCACTGCGTAGAAGGAAGAGGAGGCGAAGAAGGGGACCCAGACTATAAAGAAGTGCATGATTAGAATTGCCTAGACATGATAAACGGAGTTGTAGGAGCTTGAAGGTCAGAAGGGACTATTATGATCATCTTATTTGCCTTCCTCCATAACACAGCTCACAGCATTTTGCCAAGTAATTTCTGCATCAAGCCCATAACTTCTGGTTGAACTTAAGCATCTCTTTTAGTAGGCATCTACCCTTAATTTAAAGGCTTAACTTAGAATCCATCCACAACATCCTGAGGAAAATTGTTCCAATGGTTAATAACCCTCACTGATAGTAACAGACCTATCCAATATGGTTTAATTTCAGGTCCAGAAGAATCTGAAGTGTGTGTGTGTTTGTGGGGGAGGGGGGAGTGGAACAATACCAGGAGAAGACATGCCACCAAGGGTAGCAGAATCTGGGATTGTGACATGGGGTCTGAAGGCAAACAAATTCACAGAAGGTGCTCTCAACTGGTGGAAGAGGTGGGCAGTATCACCTACAGCAAAGTCTGGGATACAGGAAAGGAAGAGTGAACTGTTGAATTTACTCTTTTTTTTCTTCTTCTTCTCTCTTGTACTGGGAAAAAAAAAAGATTAGATAAAAATAAAATTCAAGACCAAGAGAAGAGGCAAAGAAAAAATGAGCAGCTGGTGACTGGAGTCTGCCTTCATCTCTGCCTTTCATTATTGTTTGCCTTTCTGTTTCCTGGTAGATGGTTAGGGCTCAGGCTGGGCCAGTATGTAGTGATAGAGCATTCTGACATCTCTCTCAAGTAGGGCTGGCCAGAAAATAAGAATTTTGCTGCATGAAAAGCTTCAAGATTTTGATGTTTGTTTTCATTCTGATGTTGAACATAAATGAGACCTTTTGAAATGTTTAAAAAAAATATGAGAAAGAGAGAGACAGACAGAGAGCACACTCCACCCCAGAATAGTCAATAGCCTGGTGGTTTGGGAAGTCACCTGGCCTATTGGCTCACCTCACTCTCTCTCTCAAGCACTTTGTGATCAGAATTCCATCTTGGACTGTCTCAAAACCAATATATTTCTGTGAAAAGTTTTGGTTTTCATGAATCAGCATTTCCAGTGGAAAAATGTTTTGTCAGAAATTTCCCAGCTCTACTTTTAGCTCTACTCATCCTGTGCTACAGAATCTCAAGTTTATTTTATTTAACGTAAGTCTCCAGCTTTTATGGTGATGAAGAAACCCCCATAATGTGAACCAAGCACATATTCACTGAAATTCAGACACTGGCATACCAGATCAGGTCCATGCTCCACCTGGTCCAGTATCCTGTCTCTGACAGAGCCAGATGCTGCAGAGGAAGACAATGCAGTAGGGAAAGATTAGATAGTTAAGATTAGATAGTCACAGCCTTTATGGGCAGTTCAGAGTTGTAAGAGGTAATAAGGCCCCCTTTTTCCTCTGCTCAGACAGTGACTACAGCCACAGTGATGATGACAGCAGGGGATACTCACTATGTATTCCCCATTGCAAGCAAGTGGTCAGGGACAGGGAAGAGATGGGTAAACAGTGGGAGGAACTACTAGCCAGACGTTGTAGCTGGAAAGGCACACAAGATGGGAATAAACTGCTCCATGGAAATGAATTAATTTACTCCCTCTCCAAAGAAAGGGATGAAGGATTCAAGTCACAGTTAATTCCTTAGTGTGCGCCTAAGGTGGTGCCATGATGCAGAGATTACGAAGTTACAAACCAGCCCTTAGTGGTTGTCTTAGGCCTGGTCTACACTACGAGTTTAGGTCGACTTTAGCAGCGTTAAATCGAATTAAGCTTGGACACGTTCACACGACAAAGCCCTTTCTTTCGACTTAAGGGGCGCTTTAAACCGGTTTCTTTACTCCACCTCCGACGAGGGGATTAGCAATAAAATCGGCCTTAGAGGGTCGGAATTGGGGTAGTGTGGACGGAATTCAATGTTATTGGCCTCCGAGAGGTATCCCACAGTGCTTCATTGTGACCGCTCTGGACAGCACTCTCAACTCAGATGCACTGACCAGGTAGACAGGAAAAGCCCCGCGAATGTTTGAATTTCATTTCCTGTTTGCCCAGCGTGGAGAGCATAGGTGACCACGCAGAGCTCATCAGCACAGGTAACCGTGATGGAGTCCCAGGATCGCAAAAGAGCTCCAGCATGGACCGAACGGGAGGTACAGGATCTGCTCGCCATATGGGGAGATGAATCAGTGCTAGCTGAACTCCATAGCAGTAAACAAAATGGCAAAATATTAGAAAAGGTCTCCAAGGCTATGAAGGACAGAGGCCATAACAGGGACGCATAGCAGTGCCGCGTGAAAATTAAGGAGCTAAGGCAAGCCTACCACAAAGCCAGAGGCAAATGGAAGGTCCGGGACAGAGCCGCAAACATGCCGCTTCTACGCGGAGCTGCATGCCATGCTAGGGGGTGCAGCCACCACTACCGCAACCGTGTGCTATGACTCCGTCACTGGAGAAACACACAGGGAAGAGGGTTTGGGGTACGAGGAAGAGGAGGATGAAGATAATGTAGATAGCTCACAGCAGTAAGGAAGCGGAGAAACCGGTTTCCCCAACAGCCAGGATATGTTTATCACCCTGGACCTGGAGCCAGTAACCCCTGAACTCACCCAAGGCATGATCCCAGACCCTGCAGGCACACAGGGGACCTCTGGTGAGTGTACATTTGTAAATATTACACATGGTTTAAAAGCAAGGGTGTTTAATGATTAATGATTAATTTGCCCTGGCAATTGCGGCCAGTACAGCTACTGGAAAAGTCTGTTAACGTGTCTGGGGATGGAGCGGAAATCCTCCAGGGACATCTCCATGAAGCTCTCCTGGAGGTACTCCAAAAGCCTTGCCACAAGGTTTCTGGGCAGTGCAGCCTTATTCCGTCCTCCATGGTAGGACACTTGACCACGCCATGCTTGCAGCAAGTAATCTGGTATCATTGCATGACAAAGCCTGGCAGCGTATGGTCCCAGTGTTTGTTGGCATTCAAGCAACATCCGTTCTTCATCTCGCTGTGTAATCCTCAGGAGAGTGATATCGCTCATGGTAACCTGGTTGAAATCCGGGAATTTAATTAACGGGACAGAGGTGGCTGTTCCTACTGGGCTGTTTGCCTGTGGCTGAAAAGAAATCCTTCCCTTCAGTTAGCCAAGTGCGCGGGGGTGGGGGAATTGGCCCTGAGCTTTTCACGTTTGGCTAGCAGGGATCTTCCCTGATACCAGCCACACGGTGGGGGGAGGGGTAAAGCGATCATCCCAGAGAATTGGATGGGGGGTGGTTAGTTTGTTTTCTGCTGCTGAAGGTTAACAGGAAAACCGCAGCACTCAAGGGGCTTTGCTTGGTATGTGGGAAAGGAGGGCGCAGAAGCCGAAAGACAATGGCTTACCATGGCCGCATGCAAGCTGAAATTTGTTGCCCGGACCTGCGTCTGTGATCTCTAGCAGCAGAGCCACAGGCACTCAATATTAAGAGGCAAAATGCGACCTTGCACAGAAATCACATGTGCTATGTAATGTGAATAGTGTTGGTCACCGTGAAAGAGTATAAGCATTGTTCTGCAAAATGTATCTTTTTAAAAAATTCTCTCCTTTTTTCCCTCCCTCCAGCAGCTGCAAATTTTTCAAGCCTCCCTCCTCCATCCCGAAGGTTATCTCAGATAAGGCATCAGAAAAATAAGACATGAGATGAAATGTTCGCGGAAATCATGGAATCCACCCGCAGTGAAAGAGCTCATCTGAATGAGTGGAAGGACACGGTTTCAAAGTATAGGAAAGAAGCCAGTGAATGTGAGGACAGGAGGGACCAACGTGAGGACAGGAGGGACCAACGTGAGGACAGGAGGGACGCTCGAGATGAGAGGTGGGGGCAGAAAGATCAGAGGAGGCAGGATGCAACACTAGGGCTACTGCATGAGCAAACAGACATGCTCCGGCGTCTGGTGCAGCTTCAGGAATGGCAGCAGGATAACAGAGTGCCACTACAGCCCCTGTATAACCCCCCTCTCCCCTCACCATGTTCCATAGCCTCCTCAGCCAGACATGTAAGAACGCGGGGTGGGGGGATGCTCCGTATTCCCATTCCACCCCAGTGGACAGCCCAAGCAAAAGGCTGTCATTTTTTTAACCATTTTTTAGTGGCCTTTTCCTTCCCGCCCATCCTCCTCCCAAACCCCACCCAGGTTCTCTCCCTCTTTTTATAATCAATTAATAAAGAATAAATGATTTTTAAATGATAGTGACTTTATTTCCTTTGAAAGCAAGCTGGGGGAAGGGGAAGGGTGGGTTCCTTACAGAGAATGAGTCAATAAAGGGGGCGGGTTTTCATCAAGGAGAAACAAACAAAAATTTCACACTGTAGCCTGGCCAGTCATGAAACTGGTTTTCAAAGCTTCTCTGATGCGCAGCACTTCCTCGTGTGCTCTTTTAATTGCCCTGGCTTCTGGCTGCACGTAATCAGCAGCCAGGCGATTTGCCTCAGCCTCCCATAAAGGTCTCCCCCTTACTTTCACAGAGATTGTGGAGCACACAGCAAGCAGCAATAACAATGGGGATATTGGTTTGGCTGACGTCTGAGCGAGTCAGTAATGATCACCAGCGACCTTTTAAACGTCCAAATGCACATTCTACCACCATTCTGCACTTGCTCAACCTGTAGTTGAACAGCTCCTGACTCCTGTCCAGGCTGCCTGTGTATGGCTTCATGAGCCATGGCATTAAGGGGTAGGCTGGGTGCCGAAGAATAACTATTGGCATTTCAACATCCCCAACGGTTATTTTCTGGTCCGGGAAGTAAGTCCCTTTCTGCAGCTGTTTAAACAGATTAGTGTTCCTGAAGACACGAGCGTCATGAACCCTTCTCGGCCAGCCCACGTTGTTGTTGGTGAAACGACCTTTGTGATCCACAAGTGCTTGCAGCACCATTGAAAAATACCCCTTGCAATTTATGTACTGGGTACCCTGGTGTTCCGGTGCCAAAATAGGGATATGGGTTCCATCTATCGCCCCACCACAGTTAGGGAATCCCATTGCAACAAAGCCATCCACTATGACCTGCACATTTTCCAGAGTCACTACCTTTCGTAGCAGCACCTCAGTGATTGCTTTGGCTACTTGCATCACAGCAGCCCCCACAGTAGATTTGACCACTCCAAATTGATTCCCGACTGACCGGTAGCTGTCTGGCGTTGCAAGCTTCCACAGGGCTATCGCCACTCACTTCTCAACTGTGAGGGCTACTCTCATCTTGGTATTCTGGCAGTCCGGGCAGGGGAAAGCAAGTCACAAAGTTCCATGAAAGTGCCCTTACGCATGCAAAAGTTTCGCAGCCACTGGGAATCGTCCCACACCTGCAACACTATGCGGTCCCACCAGTCTGTGCTTGTTTGCCGGGCCCAAAATCGGTGTTCCACGGATAGAACCTGCCCCATTAACAACATGATCTCCAAAGCACCGGGGCCCGTGGTTTGAGAAAATTCTGTGTCCATGTCCATGTCTATGTCCTCATCACTCTTGTCGCTGCGCTGCCGTCGCCGCCTCCTCCTCTCCTCGTTTTTCTGGTCCTGGCTCAGCATAAACTGCACGAGTATGCGCGAGGTGTTTACAATATTCATGACTGCTGTCTTGAGCTGAGCGGGCTCCATGCTTGCCGTGATATGGAGTCTGCAGTGTTCACCCAGGAAAAAAGGCGCGAAATGGTTGTCTGTGTTGCTTTCATGGAGGGAGGGGTGAGGGTGTACCCAGAACCACCTGCGACAATGTTTTTTGCCCCATCAGACACTGGATCTCAACCCAGAATTCCAATGGGCGGGGGAGACTGCGGGAACTATGGGAGAGCTATGGGGTAACTATCCACAGTGCAACACTCCGGAAATCGATGCTAGCCCTGGTACATGGACTCACACCGCCGAATTAATGTGCTTAGTGTGGCCGCATACATTCGACTTTATACAATCTGTTTCCAAAATTCGAATTATATACATTTGGATTAATCCCGTAGTGTAGACATACCCTTAAGCTTGAAGATTTATATCCCTTCCAAATATTTCTTCTTCTTCTTTTTTGCTTTTAATCCATTTGAAATATGTCACTGGCTATTCTGAATGATATTTTGTGGCAATGAGTTCCATAGGCTAATTGTGTATTGTGTGGAAAACTGTTTAGTTTTATGCATTTTAAACTATCTGCTTTTCAATTTAATTTCATGTCCCCTTGTTCTTCCATTATGGAAAGGTGCAAAAAGGAGCTCCCAATCTTCTTTATACTGCTATCCCTTTTGACCTGAATGGTTAGTCAATTTTCAGGGTCTTGCAGTTTGTCTCAGGAGGAGAAACTGATGATAGAGTCAGGTTTTTCTTCAGTGCAATCCTGTTTATAGACAAAGAATGTACACAAAATGCTGTTTTCCTGAACAGAAGAATCAAGCAACAGGAGGCTGTGCTCTAAGCCTCTTTTTCCAGCTAGCACTCCACCCAAGAGCTCTCTCTCTCTCTCTCTCTCTCAGCTTTCTCTCAGGGCTTCTCTGGCTGTCCTTTGGCTTCCTTCTGCCTTCTTGCTCTGCCTCTGTGATGTTTCTGGTTGCATCTTCTCTCCTTTTCCCTCTCCACCCCACCAAACCTGTGCATATTCCTTTCCCCCTCTCTCACATACACACACCTTCGTCTAAACAAAACCCAGTGACACTGCTCCACTCACATAGCTCAATTTTTGGCTGGCCTTGCATCTGACCTGTCTTTTGGGTGGTGTTTCAGCTATCTTACTCTGAAAGGAGTTTAACTCTTCTTACATTTATCTTGAATAAAGGGCAATGTAGCAGTGCAAGACTCACCCCTGCAGCGCCTCCTGCTGCTTTCCGGGGAATTATCTCTTTTTCCAGCTCCAGAGCACCCTCGGCAGGCCGGTGTCCAGCTTGCTGCTGACCCCGTGACCCTCCCAGACCCTAGTGCCCTTTACCCAGCAGTTCTGCCCACTGCAGCAACCCCCAATCTGGGTTTCCCCACTCTGGGCATTCCCCAACCCCTTCTCCCCACCTCACCTCAGTGGCTACTGCCAGTCACCATCTAGCCCCCGTTTACTGGGGCAAACTGCAGTCTGTAAAGGCCACTCATTACTGGCAAGAGGGGTTTGGACCTGCTCCCTTGGCCTATCCCTGGGCTGCCCTCTGCAACCCCAGTACCCTTCTGGGCCTTTAGCAAGATCTGAAGCCTGTGGGGTTTCCAGGTCAGAGCTCCCCAGCTCCTCTGGCCTTCCCCTAGCCCTGCTCCAGTCTAGGTACCCCTGTGAGCTCCTAAGCAACCAGGCCCTTCCCTCTCAACAGACAGAGAAAGACTCTCTGCTTCTGGCCCACTGCCCTCTTATAAGGGCCAGCTGGGCCCTGATTGGGGCATGGCCCCAGCTGAGGCTGCTTCCCCAATCAGCCTTAGAGCTGCTTGCCACAGCCACAGCCCTCTCCCGGGCTGTTTTTAACCCCTCCGGGCAGGAGCGGGGTAATCACCCTGCTACAGGCAACTATTATGAGATTTCACCAAACCTTCATCAAATAATATGATACATTATTTTGTGAATCTTTATCAGGTCCTTTCTTAGACATTATTTTTAATATTAATGTTTATAATGTGGTAACATCTAAAGGCTTCACTTTGCTAGGTGCTGTAAACAGATCGAAAGTCTTTGCTCTGTAGAGCTTACAGTCTAAATTAATATTCTGTCTCCATATGAAAGTTGTTCCATACCTCCATATGAAAGTTGTTGCCCATCTCTGAACTCCGTGTATTTTATCTCTATCATTTTGGAGATATGGTGGCTAGACTTTAATACAATGTTGTAGGAGAGGGTGCACCATTGATTAACATGGCATTATAATGTTTTCACTATTATCAATCCCCTTCCTTAAGCTGCATAACATTTTGTTTGCTTTCTTGACCACTGTTGCACATTGAGTGGGGGACTTCAGTGAGCTGTCCATAATGATGCTCAGATTTTTTTCCTGAGCTGTTATAGTTAATTTGGAACCCAGTAAGAGATATTAGTACTTTAAATAATTATTTCCATTTGTCAGCAATGAAAGAGAAAAACTGGGATGTAGTAATGCTGAAAAAGAGTAATTTGAGTGATAATGGCCAGGATATTAGATAAGCATTTGCATGCCAATTCAACTTTTGGTGGCCGGTAATGAAACTGAGTATGAAGTCCTTCTCAAACTCTGCTGTGACTGTGTCTGGATTACTGCAGTTTTGGAGTATAAATTACCAGAAAAATACCAACAAATTGGAAGGAGTTATGGGAACAGAAACAAATTTTGTTCAAGGAGCTGGAGAGGTTCACATATGACGAAAGAATAATAGTAAATATGTGTAGTTTGGCTAAGCAAAAGAGAAGTGGCACATGATAACATGAGATATGAGACTTCTGCAATATTTTTACATTTTTTTTCCACCCCTTAAAATGATTTCAAAGTACTAAAACATTTTTATAGCAACCAAATGTCCACTCTATCAGTAACTGTTCGTCAGT
This sequence comes from Trachemys scripta elegans, assembly GCF_013100865.1. Lineage (NCBI taxonomy): Eukaryota > Metazoa > Chordata > Testudines > Emydidae > Trachemys > Trachemys scripta. The sequence continues at coordinate 117,241,775 of NC_048299.1, read as the reverse complement.
GGTTACCCTGATGTACAGAGATCAATTTCTGCTGGACATTTCCATGTCTTTACATTAAAAACTATTAATACACATCCTTGGTCTGTCATCTTTGAAGAATTGATTGACTGCAATATTACATTTGTATAATATACTGCTTGATAAGCTGTGTTTGGAATGCTTTTGGAATTCTGATGTTAAAAAGTCAGAAGGATGAAGTTACAATGGAAAGCCATTTTGGTTGTCATAAATGCTGTCCTTATATAGCACTTTATATAGCTTAATGGTTTTCAAATCCCACCATCAGCACAGATCAGCTACCTGAGATCTACACATCAAGGGTACCCTCTGCATCCTCATTCTTTCCAAACAGAATATGGGTTCAGTCATCTCCACAGCATCCCCTACCCTATTCCCCCTGAATTATGCTGAAGATGCTCCATGTGTCCATGGGAGAGGGTTGAGATAAGGTATGCTGAGGAAGAGAGGGCAGAGAAAGGAGCCCCTGGAAATGCAGCTGCAAGGTTATGTACAACGAGGAAGCTGTAGGGGGTATGTTCTGCTGGATACCAGAGTTGCTGCAGAAGCACAAGGGGTCCACATGCATGGTTCTGGCCTCCCAGGTTTGCTGAGAGGTCCTGTGGCCATTTCTGTGCATAGTGGTAGGGATCAAACTACCTGCACACAAGATAATGTGGAAGAATTTACATGAGGGGACCAAAAAAAAAAAAAATCTTCCCTCTCCTAGAGCTCTCGTCTATGGGTCTGCCACAGATGGGGATAAGAACATAAGAACAGCCATACTGGGAGAGATCAAAAGTCCATCTAGCCCAGTATCCTCTCTTCTGACAGTGGCCAATGCCGGGTGCTTCAGAGGGAATGAACAGAACAGGTAATCATCAAGTGATGCATCCCCTGTCGCCCATTCCCAGCTTCTGGCAAACAGAGGCTAGGGACAGTATCCCTGCCCATCCTGGTTAATAGCCATTGATGGACCTATCCTCCATGAACTTGTCTAATTCTTTTTTGAACCCTGTTATAGTATTGGTCTTCACAACATTCTCTGGCAAATAGGATAAGCTGACCTACTGAAATTATTCTTATATAAAAAAACAAGAGGACTCAATTCTTCTTTCACAGCAGTTTTACGCCAGTGCAACAGTGCAAATTGGTATTTGAGTTACCCCTGATTTACACTGGTGTGAGTGAGAGGAGAACCAGACCGCAAGCAGGAACATTAGAACTTCCAAACAGCAGAGTCCAATATTTTTAAACCTAAGTGCCTACATTTAGTCTTCTAAATTATATTTGGGCACCTAATTAAGAATTTTACCTGATTTTTTTACAGGTTTCAGAGGAGCAGCCGTGTTAGTCTGTATCCGCAAAAAGAACAGGAGTACTTGTGGCACCTTAGAGACTAACAAATTTATTAGAGCATAAGCTTTCATGGACTACAGCCCACTTCTTCGGATGCATAAAAGCACCCACAAACACCACTGAAGTTAATAGAAGATTCATATATTTGAAAATTAAGCATACTTTATTTAGATGCCTAAAAATTTATTTAGGTGTCCAACTTTAGGCACCCATATATAATAACTGTAGCCTGAGGTTATTTTGTATAGTACAGCTCATAGCCACATTAGGTACTATATTTAGCATGTTCTCATATGCATATACATAAAATATTCAAAAAGTCCTAAGATATAAGTTTTATGTCCATTTTCTGTTCATAATATCACAAGATAAATAAACTGAGTAAACTATCTTCCTAGTTTAGAAGACAAGTAAAAGCCTTATGTACTACTAAACCACAAATGTATTTCAATTGATCCCTTTTTGGTTTATATGCTACTCGTATTTAGCTCAGTCGTATTTGGCTAATCCACCTGTACATCCACAATTAAACATTTTGTATGTTTTGGGAACCTACACAAAGTATACCCCAAATACTTCAGTATTCCACATGACTATTGCAGTTTACCTCACAGTCACTAGTGGAGATTTCTGATGTTGAGAAGATGTCTGTTGTGTTCATTGCAATTTTCACTATGTTAGATATAGTGCTTGTGTTTATGATTATAGCTCCAAGGTAATAGTAATGTTTTTTTCTGTATTCTTGCATGTTTATTTAATTGCTATGTAGTTATGAAATGGATAAGTTATTAATGGCCTGATTTAATTAGAAACCCAGATAATCATCTCTTTTTTTCCCTTCAATGATTTTCATACACTGGTTATACTGGCTCTGAAGACTTTAAATACATTTGCTGGCAAGCCACTGTAGTAGACACATGGGGGGGGGGTGTCAGCTTTTAATTGTAACTGTCTTGCAGAGCGGTGTTGTTTTAATATCCTGTATAGATTTTTATGTAATACACTTACTTGCAGGCAGCCCGAAGCAAGAATCAATTCTGTGAAGGATTCTTCTTTTGTTAAAAGCCAATCTTGTTTTAATGATGCATGAAGAAATATTCGAGCATTGACATTTTTCTGTCAGGTTTCTTTTGAAAAATCAATTAAGATAATACTGCTTTGACCTAGTTATCTAGTTAATGCTTATTAGGAATGTAATATGATTTACTGTCAGCATAATAATTTTTGTATCTTATCCCATTAGCTTGTGCATATTTCAAAGTGTATTACACAATGGTCACTTCTTAAAATGTAATGTAGCAGAATACATTAATTAGATTGACTGGGATCATTAGACAGAAACACTCTCATTGGTTCCTTGTATCAAATTTGTATATCATCTCTATCAAGATATTTCTTTATTTACTTGTCTGAAAATTGCTTCTCAGAAAAAATGTCATGCTGAAAAACTTTTTTGATTGGTCAGAAACTATTTGTTTGTCAGCTGCAAAGGGTTTTTGTGTTGAGCACTTCCTGGTTTAAAGATATTAATTGCACATGATGATCAAACACAATAAATTACTAGGTAAAGAGTTCTCTTTGATATATGGGAATTCATAAGAAAATTTGGGTAGATTAATAAATGCAGTGTGGCAAGGGCATAAAACCCCTAAAGAATCACATCAGTAGGTAGGCATTCAAAAATTAAAATAATTGTTCTACTTATTTCTTGCATTTGTATTAGTTAGTGTTAATGGAAGGGTCAATAATAGAGCTGCCTCACTGTAGGATTAGTGAGAAACTATTGATTTCTACCCATTTAGTGGTCAGGGTTAACGAAGAACCCAACTCTTTTACCCTTGTTAAGGAGTACAGAAATTAAAGCTTCCCACCACTTTAATGGCAGCGGCATATCTTTCAGATATATGTATATGAGTAGCAAAGAAGGATGGCAGACTATGTTATAGATCTTAGTGAAGCTGAAATAAAGAAATATGTCAGCAACAGAAGAGACAGCAATGATGTCTCTCATACTAGGAAAATGTGTTTCTGTTACGCCAAAGTGGTAGCCTTTTTGTGTTGAGTGACTTTAAACTCAGAACATTAATGATCTATACATCTGCATTATTGTCATTTTGTTTTTCTCTTGCCTAGAAGACCCCTTGACTATAAAGGTTATGTGATCAAAATCAGATATGATTTGATCTTCCTGTCTAAAATTGGAGCTCAGGTGCCACAGTGATAAGCATGATATCCATATTTAGACACAAAACAGAAAATATGCCCATTTTTAAAATATCAATTCTGTATATACACTTAAGGGAAAACAATAGACATATTAAAAAAATGATGTTTTACAAAGTAAGAAAACTACTCCCAAAAGGGTAATTGTAGATAATTTAGGGAAAATAGACTACAGTCCAGGCATAATGTGATCAGAGTGTAAAATAAAACAAACAAAATACTTGACTACACATTTGGCCTTCTATTGATTCTTTGATTTCACATAGTTTCTGTACATTCTTTTCTCATTGACTCAGGGTGGCCTAGGCACTGTTTGGCTGTCATATATCATTTGAAATTCACTGCTATAACATTTGCATTTAACAAAAGTGACCATGTTATACAGATCAGCGTGATGAATTTATGGTGTTAATTTACAGAAATAGTTAATCTGCTTTCCAGTAACATTTTAATTAATTCAAACAGGAAATCAATGAGGAAGGACTTATTTACCTATGGATTTTCAAAATCTGGTTAATTTTCTATACCTACTCATTTAAAGTAAGGTTTCTAAAATCATATTTCATTAGAAATTTCAATTATCTAAATGGGCTCAAATTGTTCAGTATACACAGCTTACTCAAAACAGGAAAGCATCTCACTCTGAATAAGATGGCATCTTGAAATAGTAAGTGATGACAATGGTGGCAAAAATGGTAAGATGATATTAAATTTCCTTGCGATAAATGGAATGTGCAGAAGAAATAATGAACGAAAAAAGAAATGAGTCAAGATACAGAATTTTCAGATTGGCATTGTTTATAAGTCACAAAGGAGGCAGGAGAAAAGAACATCCTGATGCTATCAGTTATTCTTATTTGCATATAAACTCTGATATTAGGATTCATTTTTGAGCATGTCACTTTTTAGCTCCTAATTAATTGCAATGACAGCACTGTGTGTGTGTGTTTATAGGAAAGATGCTGTTGTGGGCTAAGGTTTTAATTATATTAAATATTAATCATGAACTGAAATTGGAAACCTTAAATTATTGCTTAATGATCATTGATCAAACGCATAATCAAGATAAAGAAAATTAGGATGGCAGACAGCAACATCACAATTTGAATTTTACATTATTAGTCTTCTGCCTAACTAGGCACTTTTCTTGAGTATCTGAACTGTTTTGCCTTTTAACTGTGCTTGCAGTTGCTATAGTGATGGCATAATTTTGTAATGGTCTAAAAATGACACTGGCATAGATACTGACAGATAGGAATTAATTCACTAACAAGTAATTATGTAGCGAAATGTTGACTGCCATACAGAAGGTGCACTGTGACACATTTACTGTTTTTCAGGGATGGCAGTAACATTAGCGTTGGTCATTAGTGGTAGACATCTCAGTACAGTGTTGGATACAGACTTATATGCAGACCTATTTAGTTACCTGTGTGACAGCCTTGTTCAGGACACCAGAAACAGCTGTCCTAGCCTGTATGAGCCAAAATAATTAGGCCTGTCATCTTCTCGCTCTGATTTCCCCTTCAACCTGCTCCACAAAATGCAAATATTTTGCTTTCATTGTCACATTCACCTTGACATGGATATTGCTTTGGCGCATAACTGGATGAGATGACTCAGAATTTGCATTGTTCATTCTAATAAATTTGCTTCCCCTCTACCGCATGGCAGGACCCATCAGATAAAGTCTCCCAGAGTGTCATCAATCACCATCGCTGACAGACGGCTTTTGCCTTCATTTGTTACATACGAGAACATGCTTAATTATTTGTCCTGTAATTAGTTGGGAAAATGTCAGGAAATGTCAACTCTCTGTTCACTCTGGAAGGGCTCTGCTTGAAAGCCACAATGACTGAAGTGTCATTAATGCTGCCTAACAAGACGAGGATCAGCTGGGGAAAAGTGAAGGCTTCTAAAAAAGTAATCATGGCGAGTTAAGGAAAACTGCAAATCAGCACCAATAATAAGATGTGAATCCTATTAGCAAACAGTTATATTCTGTATCTGTTATTCTTCACAATAAAAAATATGGGAGAAAAAACTCCAGGAACAAATACATTGGGATGATATAATTTCTGTCACATATTCATTGGCATTTCCTAAGCCAATCACACTTACATATTACTGTAGGTAGAATCTAATATTTAATTTTCAGATTTGAGGCACATTTTACATTCATGCAGCAGTATAATAAGCAATGGATATGTGAAGGTAAATATTATTTTTACATTCATTAAGTAGAATAAGATTAATTGAATGTGAAAGTTTATTTTCTGAACTTTGAACTAATAAGAATAATGGGAATTAGTTTTAATTCTAGGAACTAAAAAATGAACACAAAATATATTTAGTCAGTATTTACAATTGCATGAAATAAGCAGTTGGATAGATTTTGGTTGGACACGGAGGACTAGGAGAGATAAGCTCTATTTTCTGTGGTGAAATACAAAAGTACCACCCCTATTTCATAGTTAAAAAACAATAAAATGTACCAATGAGACTAAAAAACACATTTTTTTTACTTAGTTATATTTTGATGTGGACAAAGCATTGCTTTTAATTTTTACATTGAAGATATTATAGGTCTACAGCTTTTAACAGAAGAAGATTCTAAGAACAATGTAACTATAACTGTTTTTATGTGTACTCACAGGTTTTTACATTTTGGCATAATACCTCATTTGTAATTTATAGTGCTGCTCACAAATTTCTTACAATCATGTGGTATATTCCTGAATGACTCACCTACTTTTTTACATTATTGCCAAAGAGCATATTCATCTGGGAATCCTTTCTTACTTAATTACTTACGTTATTTCATCTCTCATTGCAATTAAGCAAATTATAGCTTGGTCTCTTTAGAAAGGATAATTAAGATAATGTTCTGCTGTTTTACAATTTACTAGTTGTCACAGGTATGGCTAAGCTAATTATCAAATGGTTAAAATTTATTCTGGAAAGAATATTACAAGTGTACTGTGTGGGCAATGTGCTTCCCAGGCTAATTCAATTATGGATGCACAGCCCTTACAGTATGGATATGATGTTTGATTTGGAAAGTGTGGAGTATGGGAATTTAAAATCAAGTTTATCATTATAATGGCCATCTGTGTATATTAGACTTTTAAAAGTCAATATGCTGTTCCAAATAATGGCTGAGAGAGGAGTGAGGAAAAAATGAACATCCTGAATCAATTATTTTCTTCTTCTTAAGAATCAAAACAAAACAAATGAATGCAGCAAAGCAAACAGAGGCTGCATTGTGAAGTGCATACA